>NC_061511.1:222141642-222441642 GCF_022539505.1 Lolium rigidum | reverse complement strand
TGAAGAATAGAAATGGTTCCGAATGTTTAGCTGTGACTTCAGTTTAAACCGACAGGCCAGGACATTAAACTTGATGGTGCGTTCGACGAAACAGATCATAGTATTCTTCATTGATCTTTTTCCCCATTTTGTGACATCCATCCCTGGATGACCGGATCGGCATGGCAGCCGCACCAAAGAATGGAAAAAATTATGCGACTCCGCTGGGGATCGAACCCAGAATCTCTGGTTTCGTAGACCAGCGCCTTATCCATTGGGCCACGGAGTCATTGTTGTTTAGTGAGTGTGTACCTTCAATAACAACGGCGCAGATTCTCCATTTGTTCAGTGAAATGTAAACAGGAAATAAAAAAGGAAATGGTGCTGCAATACATACGGTTACTCAAGAAAAAAGGATGCATGCTTGCCAGGGGACCCATTCTTATCCATGAGGTTATACATACATGTATGAGACAACTACATGCAAAATTGAAAAAAATCAACTTTCAAAATGTAAGTAAAATCTTCATATGGAGCACAAGAAGTGAGTGAGTAAGTTGCCCACATCTCTTTTGTTCAAAGGGGCAGCTTTTCCTCCCCAGTGCAAAGCATGCAAGAACAAGAGAAGCATAAGAAACACAGAAGACATTCCTCAGCCTATACCATTCTGTTAAGAACATGAGGTGTGCTTAGCCACACCAGCAATAGCCTGTTTAATTAACACAGAAAATAGGCAGCTAAGCTCATTTGCGTCCCCATTACTAAATTATGTTTCTATGCCATGCAGCCAACACAATCAATCTTATCTGTTGGAAAACAAACACAAAACATCCACAACATGGGGCATCATTGTCAACTAGAACCTGAATAGTTAACAAGTTTCTTGTCGACTGCGAAAAGGGCAGATGCAGCATCTGTAATAACAAGATGAAAAGAAAAAAAAAAGTGCACACAAGAGATGCTACTACTCGCTACATCACATACATGGCTCAGCCTGGAAGCTTTGAATAGCAAGCCACATAATAGGCGCAGTCTCTAAGAAGCCAATCATCTTGGATCACACTATGGTTCCCAGTGTTGATGTTGTATGATAAGAGCTTGTCTGAATCTCTGTCGACGAGGAAGAGAACCTCTCTATCCAGGTCAAGAGCCACAACCCTATAAGTAATCCAACGTAAGAAGCTTCCATAACTGTGAACAAGGTCATCCTTTCAGAACACATCCCTCGCGCTAAGGCGATGCTTCAAAGACCACTTGTAAGGACGACAGCTATCAAGATTGAAAACTGCAACCGTATCACCACTCTCCTCCGGAAATGCACACTGCAAGAACCCCGATGATTGACCAAAGCAACCATTCGCAAGCCTCCAAGGGTCATGCTGCATCTTGATAGTGAAATGATGGGGCGGAATGCCTGAAATCATTGCCTCCAAGCCCTTGAACACCAGATTCTCACGGCCGTAAGTCTGCACATACAACACTCCACCTATAAAGCCACGAGATTTATGAACCTGTATAGGAGAACTCCATGCAGCATCCACAAGCCACGTGGATAGCTCAGAGGAGAACACTTCAAGTTTCCTAACATCAAGTTGCAAATAATTGTCGTGGTGCCTCTTCTCAAAGTTAAAGACATAGAACTGCGATGACCATGATGGATCAAAGGCCAAAAGAGTTGTATACAAGGAGCCACCTGGACCATATGGGCTAGGATGGGTATCAGGAAGCGTCCTCCACTCTCGTGTTGCCGGGTTGCACACGATGAAGCGACAAATATCTGGAGAAGTATAGCTGCTCTTGTACTTGCAGAGAACTAGGCCATTGCAACAGTCCACAAATTCCAAATGCTCATGGTGCAGCAAGAATGTAAGAGCTCCATCAATTCCCTCGTCATTTGGGGACAGGCTAAGAAGCTGGACAGCAGACCCATCTTTGCCCTTGTGAAAAAGACCAGTGGGAATCTTCAGCAGTTTCTGATGGTAGTGCGGATCAGAGGAGAAAGCAAGCCAGGCCTTCGAGACACATTTGAAGCGGCAGAAAGACTTGTACGGCACCCAAGAGAGGATTTCCACCACTATATCATCAGTCAGAGTACCAGCAGTGAACACCTTCTTAGAGTCCATCTTTTATGGCCAGATTACTGGAAGGCAAAATTGACACGGTCAAAAAAAAAAAAGACCTATCTTTAAACACGGTAACAATAAGTCACAATGGAATTCAATCATTTGAATATCTTATTTTTAGTTGGAACAAAATAGTTGCTAGCAAACCAAGCTGCAGTCTATAGTTTTGCAGAATCAGAGAAAATAAATGGGTAAAACAGACCCACCCAGTCTATAGGTTTGTACTGAAGAAAGTGGAAAAGAATTTCGATTTCACATGTATCATTCAAGTAGGTGTAACCCATTAACCATGTATGCTAGAGCCACCCAACGCACATCGAGTGCCCACTTTCTTAGTGTGCTAGTTTTAGAATAACTAACATAACTGCATGTGGTGCACGCTAGGTTACATAAAACTTGTATTCATTCCATGGACAGAAATGTTCGAGATACATCAAGAATGTATATCTTTTTTGCACCAATCACCAGATTTATCAGATTACCTCCTGGTCTCCATCAGACCATTACCATCCTATCCATCCCAAGTTCCTAACTAGTATCTTAACTGATGGTTCTTGCTGCTCATAGTGGGCAATTGTTATAACAGAGCGGGGATCAGTCTCTTCGCACACATCTTGGAGTTCCGCACATAGTAAAAAAAATTGACGACATGGTCGCTGCTGAAGCAAAATAGAACCTGAAGCTAATAAAAAGGGCTCTTTCGGAATATTCGCACTGTTCTGACCAAACGATGTTACCTTCTTTAGATCTCTCCAGATGTGTGCCCTTGCATGAAAATCATAAGCTAAACAGCAATGTTGATTGGCCAATTAGTTAGGTGCCATCAAAGCATCAAGGATGGTGGGGGTAGGGGGGGGGGGTGCTAGGGTTTGGATTGGTATAGGACTATAAGACCAAGGAATGGTGAGCGACCACAGACCAGGTCCGTAGGGGGGAGAACAGAGGTGGGCGCTTACCAGTGGAGGGTCAAAGTAGCGAAATGGCGGATGCGCTCCGGCGAGGACAGTGAAGCCTTGTCGTCTGAAACTCTGAAAGTGGGCGGTGGGGGCTATGGCCCGCAATTCCTCTACACCGACCAGGTCGGCCCAGTTCGCCTGTTATTTCTGTTTTCTGTTTCCTTTTTTTCTTTTTTCTTTCCTTTTCCTTTTTTATTTTCTGTTTCTTTTTTTTCTTTTTTTGTTTCTTTTTTTTCCTGTTTATTTTTATTTTTGTTTAAATTTGAAAAACGTTCAAATATATAAAGCGTTCAAATTTGGAAAGATGTTTAAATTCAAAAAATATTCATAACTAAAATGTTAAATTTTTCGAAAAAATAAATTTTACAAATTTTAAAAAATGTTAAAATTTAAATTATGTCCATATCCGAAAATGTTCAAATTTCGAAAAAAAAATTAAATTAAAATCCGAACATTTTTAAAATTTCGAAATTTCGAATCTAAACAGATTTTAAAATTTGTTCTCCGAAAATATATTTTTAAAAGTTTAGATATTGAAAAAGAAAAATATTAACAGAAAAAAACAGCAAAAAAGAAAGAAGAAAAAACGTACCCACTCTTAATGGGTCGCGGCCCAACCAACCGACCTGGTCGCTGGGGTGTGCGGTATCCCGTATACGCCGACCAGGTCGGTGTATAGGTGCCCCCACTATGGCCGGCCACACCTAAAAATGGCGCGCGCAGATACGGTTAACGGGCCAAGTGAGCAAGCCCGTTCTCCTTGCCCTGGCTCGGGGTCTAAGCCCACTAGAAGCCCATCAACGTTCGAACCTTTCTCTGTCAGCAAAGCCCAGGCTCCAGACTCCATAGACTCGGAGCCGCCACGCCATCGTTCATCCCCATGCCGGCCGCGCGCCTCCAGCCTCTGCTGTGCTCGCCTGCTTCTGATCCGTACTCCTCGGCCGGTCCGCCCCAACACAAGCTACGCACTGCTGCCGTGCCGCCGCGCATCGCCGTCGTATTGTCGCCTCCCGAACCCCGGCTCCCCTCCCCTGCCGGCCGCCGCTGTGCTGGCTGAGCGCAGCGCGACTGCACCGCCTCCGTCCTGGTCCCTGATGAACGCAGCTGCTGCTTTCTGGTTCACCCCTCTGCCCGCTCAGCTGCTCGCTGACGACTTCTAGGGTAATTTCTAATTTGTAGGATCGTATCATTTCCCCCTCTAAACTATTGTATTCATGCATTTTGTTATCAATGCCATTGTACAGAAATAGAGGTGGTGAGGATATTTGATCCATCGGTGTCAGTACCACTCAACTGCCATGTCTGTAGTTAGTATCCTGCACGGTGCGTTCGATGACGTCCCCACCAAGTAACCCACCAAGTCCGCCGCCGTAGCCGCCACCGCCACCACTCCCTCCGCCGTCTTCAACCCCGCCGTCAAGAGTTGCTACCGGGGAACCGCCGCCGCTAGTTGAGCGCGCAGCGGTTTTCCTTTCCGCTCGAGATGGTCTTATTTCTCGTAGGGTTGGTGTTCTGATTCGGGATCGATTGACGACCCACTTGCTTGATCTAGATCGGAATTTCATCTGTGAAGCCGATCGCCATGATTTCGAGGTTGATCTTGGTGCTGCGCGGGAAATCAATGGGATTCGAATCGTGGTTGGCCCAGTTCTGGGATGCAGCATGGACCAGATTTTCTTTGGCCGAGCCCATCGCTACGGACCGCCCACCGCACGGGTTTGCGAAGTGGTTAGGTTGGATCGGAATAGCAGAGCTTTGAATACAGCGTCCATGGCGGCCTTTGGGAGAGACAGTGGGCTTCAGCCCAATACTGTGCATACGGGTGAACAATTTAGGCAGTTTCCCCCAGCTAGTTCCGGGCGAACCCTAGAAACGCAGAGACTGGAGCGGTCGTCTTCGTCTCGCTCCCTTTGTCGCCCAGATCCACTTTTCCATCCACCCAATCCATGCAGAGTTGGTCGGGGACGGCTGCCGGTGACCAGAGGTCGTTTGCGCAGGTCGTTGCTCAGCCCAGGATGGATCGGAGATTCGGCGGCCCGCGCCGCTCTCCTCCGAGAAGAGCTTCACCACGCAACTAGTTCGGATATCGTCCGAGGGCTGGATCTGATGCAGATCGACGTGATGAGTAACGTCGCTGGGAAGATGAGCGTCGCCGTGAAGATGAGTGGCGGCGGGAGGAGGATAACCGCCGCAGAGAAGAAGAGCAGCGCCTGGCGGATCAAGAGCGGCTCCGATTTGAAGAACGACGCAGAGTTGAGGAGCGTAGGCGACTCGATGAAGAGCGTCACCGGGAAGCAACCCGGATCTCTAAGAAGACGGCACGCGAGCGTGCTCTTGCAGAGAGGATCCGCAAAGAAGATGAGGGCAAGAGATCGGTGGGCTCATCGTGCTGAGATGATTCCTGGCGCTTCTTCCAACCCTACCTCTGCTCGATCTGTTGATGTAAGTCCGATTACCTCATCCCTACCATCCTCTAACGATGTAGCTGCAGATGTTGTAGCAGTAGCTCCTCAAATCCAAACTCAGACTCGGTCAGGGGTAGTTGCAGACAATTCACAATCTCTTGTTTCGTTGCCGGAGCCGGTGGGGTCCTCTGTACCTCCACCCGCTCCTGCTTCCTTGGTTCCTGCTGGTAGAAAGGTGGATAATACTCCTAGAAACTGCTGCTTCAGTGTTTGCAGTAACTATGGTGGTAATCATCATGTTTCTATTTGTCAAGAGTGTGATCCTTGGGAATACAATGCCCGTTTTTTGGCAGTGAAGAGTTTGGTTCTGGCTTCTACTCAATCCCTGCCCCGAGGAAGATAACTATCTTGTTGACCAGCTTAATTATGCACATATCACTGTGGAAAAGGGTGAGGTGAATTGCAGGAATATTGAGCATGAGTTTAATGTCTGGAATGAGTCTATGAAGATTAACTGGTGTTTTTTTTTTGCCGAAGAAGTTTCCTCCACTGAGTTTAGGACTAGATTTCTCTCTGCCAAAGCTATTGATGAATTGGCTCACTTTGGAAAGTTGTTCATGAGGACTGTACCTGGTGCTATCATTAGCTTAGAGAAATGGTCTGGAGACATTGAATCAATATCTATCATGCATGAGGCATGGTTCAGGATAAAAGGAATTCCAATGAAGTTTAGGAACAAGTCAACAGTGTTCTATGCAGCTAGTCTTGTGGGGAAGCCACTTGCTCTGGATAAAAAATTCCTCAGGCATTTCTCTTATGTGAGAGTGAATATTGGAAGTCAGGACCTAGCCCTTGTTCCCAATTCAAGGATTGACGAAATCAAGAAGGGATTCTATCAGTTTCCGTACACTAGGGAGCTGTTTGACCCTACCCCATTGCTGGTAACAAAGTCAGTGTGCCTGCTGATACTCAAGACAATGAGGGCAATCAAGGTACACCAAAAAGGCAGAGAACTGGGCTGCAAGAGTCTGATGCTGGCTCCCAATCTGCTCCTCCCAAAATCACTGGCAATTCACACACTGGTAACCATAGGCAGAACTCTGTTCAGATATCACCCTCTCCAAGAAACAAAGATACTGGTAAAAGGAAAATGTTTGAAGAAGATTCCTCCACTAATGCTTGTCAGCTGGAGGGAGAGCCAGACTCCTCTTCTGCTGCCATTGACAAATGTTCCCCTGTTCTGCCTGAGGTACACATAGAGGTGGTTGATGCGCTGGCTTATGTGCCATTGAAGGAAGGAGGAGGCTCTTCTAGTCAGAATGTGGATAATTCCTTTAGTAAATTCATCAATTCTCTGGCCAAGTCAAAAAGTGACAAAGCTTTTATGATACAAAAAGCCTATAGTGGGATCCTAGATCCAATTGTTGAAAATGTGAATGAAGGAGCTGGACCGGCTGATGAAATGGTGGACTATGACAACAGTGGAGAAAGCTCTCAAACCTCTGATGTTCCTTATCTCACACAGGGTCAGGGCGTCCTTGCTCTTGCTGCCCCTTCTCTCAGGCATGAAAGAACTGCAGTGGTTATTCCTATTGATGGCTCGCAACTAGAGCCTGATACACAAGAAGAACCTCTCTCTCAGGTTGATAATCCCCCTACTGACAATGAATCTCCAGGTGATGGCAATACTCTGATTGCTGGTGGTGGAGTACAACAGCCTGCGCCCAGGATGAGTTCCAGGTTGGAGTCTCTTGGAGTCCATAATACAAGAATCGACACTAGGGCTAGGGAGAATACTGAAGCTAGAAACATCCCAGGTACTAACTTAAACACTCATAATTCCTTTTCCTTACTAGATGATGATGATGTTATGAGTAGAGATTTGGAGATGGGTGTTAGACCTGATTATTTTTCTCTTGAGTAAATTAATTACTTGAAAGGTCTAGAAATTGCTAGACATGCTATTGTAGAGGTTCAGGACAATCCTGCTCCTCCTGATGCAACAGATATCAGTCAGGTTCTCCTGCTTGGGTTTGGTACTGATCAGAGTGGTACTGCACTGGAAGATGCTGATGGCTTCACTCCTGTTATGTCTAGGAGGAAAAAGAGAGAAAGAAAATCTGCTTGTAAGATTAGGAGGGGTGGATCACGATCAAAATCAGGTGATGCCACTGTGGGAGCACAATCAAAATCATGTGCTGCCTTGATGAAAGCCAACAGTGACCACCCTTTGATTGGCATTGTGGCTGGAACCAGGAGAAGGAAAAAACCCTAAGTATCTATGATAGGTGCAACTTTGAATTGCATAGGGGTTGGCAAAAAAGGTATGAGTGGTTTCCTGTCAAATTTACTGAAACATCAGCAGTTGGACTTCATTGGTCCCCGTAAACTATAAAGAAAGATATTCTCCCTCCTTTTTTAGGAGGATTGATCCCAGAGGTGAGTTTGATTGGAAATGGATCAGCTCAGTTGGTAGAAGAGATGGTATCCTGGGTGGTTTTAGGCTATCCAGGATTACCATTTGTGATACTTGTGTTGGCAAATTTCATATCAAGGTGACTTTGGTTGATTTGAAATTGATGGTAAAGTGGTGCTTGGTCATTGTCTATGGAGCAGCACAAATTTGTGATAAAGAAGAATTCCTTGCAGAATTAGGGAATGTCTCCAGCAATCAATCTTTGTCACTTTTGATTGGGGGAGACTTTAATCTGTTGAGATTCTCCTTTGAAAAGAATAAGCCTATGTGTCACAACAAATGGTCAGATATTTTCAACTCCATCATAAATACTTATGCTCTTAGAGAAATTCACATGTCTGGTGGTCAATACACTTGGTCTAATAATCATGCTGACCATACTCTGGAGAAACTTGATAGATTCCTGATGAGTAGCTCTTGGGAAGATATTTTCCCTTTGACTATTGTTCACAAGCTTGTGAGAGATTTATCTGATCATAATCCTTTGATTCTTGACACAATGGAAGCCAGAGCAAACATAAACAGAGATTTCAGATTTGAAAAAAGATGGGTGAAGGAAGAAGATTTCTTGGACAGGGTCAGGAGGAGTTGGGCACAATATGTGGTGGCCAATAATAGTTTGGACAGACTACAAAAGAAACTGAAAAATGTCAAGAAAAGCTTGAAGGGGTGGGGAGCTAATTTGAGAGGTACTGATATCAAGAAAAAGAAAGATATCTCTTTAGAGTTGAAAAATCTAGAGGAAAAAGAGGAAAATGAAAATTTATCTCCAGATCAACGGAAAAGGAAAATTTTGATACAGCAAGAGTTACTAAAAATCCTTGATAATGAGGAATGTTTTTAGCGCTAGAGGTCAAGAGAAAACTGGCTGCTACATGAAGATAGTAATTCTGCTTTCTTCCACAGAGCTTCCAATGGTTGCAAAAGGAAAAGGACTATTTTTTCCTTGAAAAAAGGTGATACTATTATTCAGGGTGATGATGCCTTATTGGATCATGCCACTTCTTTCTATAAGGACCTTTTTGGGCCTGTAGCTGACACAGGTATCATATTAGACGATGAGATTTGGGAAGAAAGGGAGAAACTGAATAATTTAGATCGTCTGGACATGGATAGAAGATCCTCTATGGAATAAATCAAAGATATTGTTGACCAGATGGAGAAAAATAAAGCTGTTGGTCCTGATGGGTTCCCAATTGAATTTTATCAACACTGTTGGGAGATTGTTAAACATGATGTCATGGCAGTATTTGATGATCTGTTTGACCAAAAAATTGATTTGGATAGAATTAACTATGGGATTATTACTTTGATCCCAAAATCTGTAGAGGCTGATATAATACAGAAGTTCAGGCCTATTTGTTTGCTCCAAGTTTTTTTCAAGATTGTGTCCAAAGCTTTGACTGTCAGAGCAGTTCTAGTAATGAATAAGTTGTTGCATCCCTATCAAACTGCATTTGTTGAAGGAAGATACATCACAGATGGAGTGATGCTGTTGCAAGAGGTTCTTAGAGAAAGCAAATTCAGGAAGCAACAAGGGGTTATCCTGAAAATTGACTTTGAAAAAGCCTATGATAAAGTAAACTGGGAATTCCTGTTTGATTGCTGCAAACAAAAAGGTTTTAGTGGTAACTGGATGACCTGGATTAGGAAAGTGGTTACAAGAGGGACCCTTAGTGTAAAAGTGAATGATAAGGCGGGACCTTTGTAAGGGTATATTGCCCCTATGTGTGGTTTTGGTAATTAGTGACAACCCCTATGGACTAATGTTTTCATTGAGTTTATATGAAGGAATATTCCATAGGTACTACTTGTAGTCCATGTGTTGGATTCAAGTATGGATGCCACGAAGATAAAGATATACCTTGAGTATTGGCATCAAGATCATCGATTTGAAGACATATATGTGATATGGTCAAGAAGAAGAAATCAAGATGGAGTTCCTATGTGGAACTCAATATTAGCCTTGCTCTAGCTTATGTGATAAGCAATGAATGATCAAGATCTTGAGTGCTTGATTCTAAGTGAAGAATTCAAGTTATGGCTCTAAGTCGGTGTCATGATAGTCTCATGAGTTGAGCTATGGTTGACTAAGATTTAGAGCATACAAACAAATGAAGAATTCTTTATACACCTCAAGATAGTATGATAGAGCATGAGAAGATACAAAGTTGACCAATACAAAGAGTGAAGAATAGATTCAAGATTGGTCAACACATGAAGCATGAAGAATGTGCCACGTGAAGTCATGTGGTATGGTAAGCCTTGTCAATTATGCTTCATGAACTAACCCATCATATATATGCCCTTGTGTTGTCTATGTGGGTTAGGTATCTTTCCATGGGCATGCATCAAAAGGGAGATCTCATATAGCCCATGAGAGGATGACATCAAGTTGTGATCGTCATCAAGGTTGAGTTGGGAAAGTTCAAGTTGAGCATCTCAAGAGGATCATATGCTTGAAGCTTGCCGTCCATTTGGTGATAATGGACAAGTGAAGATGTGCATCAATGGAGCTTTCCCATCATGGTGTATGGGGGAGCATTTGTGAGTCTTCACGGAGTAACGATGATCAAGTGAGGCATTCCGGCTTGAGTGGAGCTTGAAGAGTTATCATCAAGATCAAGCGGGATGCGCAAGGCAAAGGTATGGCCTTGCTAGGTTTTCCTTTTACCGGTCTCAAGGTGGATGTTGGGTGACCGGATTATAGGATAGATAGCCGCACTATCAAGAGGGGCTTTCGGTTGGGTAACTTGATCACATCGTCTTAGGGAGCTCAATCCTTTGCATACTTTGCATATCCCTATTGCTTCTTGGTGTTTCTCTGTGTGAGGTTCTTGAGCTTGTTGCTAGCTTTACAACAAGCCCAAGTTCATCGAAAACGGAATTCGCATGCATCTTCTATTGCGTTTTCGAGTTTGGACGCCTTCACCGTTTCTTGACGGTGGGAGACTCCCTCTCTAAAAACATCTAAAAATATCCTGTGAGGAGTCTCCATATCTAAAAAACGGAAGTCTCGCCCCGGTCACGAACCGGCTGGTCCGGTCTGTGGCCCGGTCTGACCGGGTCCTGCACCGTGCGGCCCGGTCTGTGGTCCGGTTGACCGGGCTCCTCGACGGTTGACTCAGCCCAACTTTTCCCCAACGGTTATATTTGCTCTTGGGCAATAAATAGCCCTTCTTTCACCTTGGGCTGGATAAGTTCTTCCATTCTCTCTCCTCCATTGTTGCCTTTGAAGAACTTGCCCTCTCTCTTGATTCCCCCCATGATTCTTGCTCATTCTTGAGGGATCTAAGAGAGGAGATCTAGATCTACAATCCCCACCAATCCATTTCTCCTCTAAGTGAGGGGAACTCTTTAGATCTAGATCTTGGAGTCTTTTGTTGACTTTCCCCATTGTTCTTCCTCTCTAATCTCATCCTAGCATCTGTTGCTTTGGTGGGATTTGAGTGTGAAGGATTTGAACACCTCTAGTGTTCTTGCTTTGCATCATTGCATAGTGTTGAGCTCTCCACCACGATTAGTTCGAGTGAGAGACCGTGAGCTTGTTACTCTTGGAGGGAGACCTCCTAGTTGGCTTGGCGGTTGGTGCTCCGGTGATCTCTTCAAGGAAGATTGTGAAGAGGCCCGGGATTCTCCTTCGTGGAGCTTGTGAAGTGGTTGTGGAGCTTGCCATCTCCGGAGTGGAGAAAAAGCTAACCATAAGGAAGGGGCCATTATCCTTCGTGGGTTTGGCTCGGAGAATAGGGTGAGCCTTCGTGGCGTTGGGGAATCCTTCGTGGGACCTCCACTCCTCCAAACGTGACGTACCTTCTTGCAAAGGAAGGGAACACGGGAATACATCCTCGTCTCCGCGTGCCTCGGTTATTTCTATACCCGAGCTTACTTTCCTTGTGATAGCCATCGTGCTTGAAGTACATATATCTTGCTATCACTTGTGCTACATATATCTTGTGCCTATCTTGCTTAGCTCTAGTTGTTGTTGTTGCACTTAGGTGAGCCTAGCATATTTAGGGTTTGTGCTTGTAGAATAAACATAGTTTAATTCCGCATTCTTACACGCCAAATCCGTAAGAGTTTTTAAACGCCTATTCACCCCCCCTCTAGGCGACATCTCGTCCTTTCAACCTTACTTTACTAGCTACAAAGGGGTGAGATAGGGTGATCTATTTGCCCCCTTCCTGTTCAATATGGCAGCAAACAGCTTGGCTAAAATGGTCCAATTGGCTCAACAAAATGGATTGCTCACTGGTTTGGCCATTAATCTGATCCATCATGGGGTTGCTATGTTACAATATGCTGATGATACCATTCTGCTGATTCAAGATGATTTGCAACATGCTATAAACTTGAAACTTTTGCTTTATATCTTTGAATCTATGTCTGGCTTGAAAATCAACTTTGAGAAAAGTGAGGTGATGTTGATTATGGAGGATGATATTAAATTAAACTGCTTTGCTGATTTGTTCAATTGTCAAAGAGGGAGCTGGCCCATCAAGTACCTGGGGACTCCTGTTTGTGCTAGAAGGACCACTGTAGGTGAGATGAGCTTCCTTGGTGATAAAACCAAGAAAAAAATGAGTGGCTAGATTAGTAATTCCATGTCCATTGGTGGAAGACTGGTGAAAATAGATGCCTGCTTGTCTAGTGCTGCAGTTTATCAGATGTCTATGAGATTGCTGCATAAAACAAATATTGAGCAAATGGACAAACCTATCAGATCCTTCTTCTGGGCTGGTAGTGCTGATAAAAGAAAATATCATTTTGTGAGATGGAAGTGGATATGTAAACCAAAGAGAAAAGGGGGCCTAGGTGTAAAAGATTTGTTCAAATTTAACATCAGTCTGATGTGCAAATGTTGGTAGAAACTGGAGCGAAAACTCTGGCCCTTAGCAAGATTTTATGAACTTAAAGTATCTCAAAGGCTCTGGTGTTTTCTATACCAAACACAGACTTGGAGATTCCCCCTTGTGGGCTGATATGCTACAGGTAAAGAAGCTGTACTTGTGTGGCAGAAGGATGCAGGTGGGGAATGGGGCTTGGACTAGTTTTTGGGGAGACTCCTGGTGCAGTATAAGCCCTTTAAAAGACATGTTCCCTGATCTCTATTGTATTTGCAATGAACAACTTGTGACAGTTGCTACAACTGCTCCTATGGGATGGATGTTTACCTTCAGGAGATGGCTAACACCTGATCTGATCCTGCAGAGAGATGGCTTATTGTCTCTGCTAAATCAGATCAATAATTTGAGTCAGGAAAAAGATGAGAAATGGGCTAAGTCAGTTTATAAACATCTGTGCAGCAATGAGATAGACAGATCCTTTAGACACTTGTGGAAAAGTAAAATTCCCCTAAAAATT
This sequence comes from Lolium rigidum, assembly GCF_022539505.1. NCBI lineage: Eukaryota > Viridiplantae > Streptophyta > Magnoliopsida > Poales > Poaceae > Lolium > Lolium rigidum. The sequence continues at coordinate 222,428,342 of NC_061511.1, read as the reverse complement.
AAGATATGGCTTTGGCTGATCTGGCACAATGCCATTGCTACCAAAGACAATTTGATCAGGCGCAACTGGACTGGAAGTCCTTTATGTCAGTTTTGTAGAGAACATGAAACCATCAGTCATCTTTTCTTTGGATGTGCTGCAGCCAAATTTGTCTGGAGCGCTGTTGCAGCAGCCATTGGCTCCCCTACTCGTCCTGGGAACTTTTCCCAATTTTGTTCCTACCAGCCGCAACACTCAGATTGCTGGTTTGGCAGCAATTTGCTGGGCAATCTGGAAACTGAGAAATAAAGGCTATTTCGAAAATAAGTTGATTCACTCCCCCTTTGAACTAATCAGCTATGCTGTTGTGTTTATGAACTATTGGGCAGGGCTCTATGGGGAGAAAGATGCTGCAGATATCCAGGCTGGAGCAGATAATCTCATGCGGCTGGCATCGACTGGAGGAAATGCTGAGACTGGGAATTCTAGCCCAGATCCTCCACTTCGCCTTGAAAACAAGAAGCCTGACGATGACAAAGAAACTAGAGATATTGCCTGAGGAAAAGCTTTGGGGATCCGTTTGGATGATGTTGTTTCATACTGTCTTTCGCCTGGTGCTCCTTTTTGCTTGGTGGCTTGATCTTGTGGGAGATCGTTTCTACATGTGTTGCCTCATCGTCGTTACCCTTGTAATAAGGCTACAAAGTTTATTTCGGTCGCTGTTCGTCGGACGCTAGCAGTAGGGCGGCGCTTTCCTTTTGTTTTTGTGTTTCTTGTAATCTGCCTGAACATGGTTTCGTTATCTCGCCGATAATAAAATTCGATCCCTTGTTGGATGGCTTGAAAAAAAGAAAAAAAAAGTACCACTCAACTGTACGAGCTGCACTAACTGAAGCAGCTCCACGGATCAGAGCTGCTGGTATACAGCCTTCAATCTCAACTCAAGCAAGTAACAACACTAGTGGTTAGCAATTGTGTTCAAATTAGATGCTCAATTGTGCAATCGAGCCAAAAAGAATTATGTCCTGACCATGATTTTTTATTTAAACGGAGGCAGCATCATTTAATTAATTAAGGAGAAGTTTAAGAAAGTTGCATTGGAAAAAAGAAAAAGGCTGCACTCCGGTTTAATCTCCCGGCAAAAATTCACTCAACTTCTTCACGCCCACGGTTACCCAATGTTTTGCCTCCTTTCTCATTTTTTCTAACATAGCCACCGTTGGAGCTTGCTTGTTGTGGAAGACCCTCGCGTTCCTCTCATTCCGAATGGCCATGAGTGTTTTCTGGGTGTAGTTGTAACTTATAAGCACACTTAGTTTTTGGTCAGCAACTTACCCGAATCCTGGCTCCGCTGCTAACCGTGGTCCAGCCGACGGAGATGAAGGCATGCGGTGCTAGTTGAAGTGGAAATCAGCCACACTGTGACAATCAAAGCGCTTGATTCTCTCGGAGTGGGTGAAGGTGACGAAGGAATGGGTGGAGGTGCCGACCGCCTCAACAGCCTCCCCGAAGCCGTCCTCCGTGACATCACCCCCCTTCTCAAAACCAAGGAAGGCACTTGCACCCGAATCCTCGCATCCCGGTGGCGCAATCTCTGGCTCTCCTCTTAATTTCGACTACAAGTGATCTCACTATCGTCGGCGGGGAGAGTCTCCATGTTGCCGATGTCTCACACATCCTTTCCTCCCACCATGGACCTAACCGTCGTCTCTATGTCAACACTTAAATCCGCAACATCCCAGCCGATACCGTGGAGGCTTGCCTCCGGTCCTCCTCTGTGGACAACCTTGAGGAGCTTGATTTCCTCGATAGTCAGTTAGAGACTTAGAGCAGCTGCAGCGGGCATTAATCTTCCGCTTCTCCCGCACCCTTTGTGTTGCCAACATCGGCGGATGCGACCTCTCCGACTTCACCTTCCAAGGTACGTCTCTCAGTTGCATTTTTGTGTGCAGAAAAGTTAACTATCACCTGACATGTGCATTGCATCATGTTGTCTTTCCTACTTGGTGAAAGGAATTGTGTGTTGATAAGCTGATAACGGAGGGGCACAAGGTCAAGATTGTAGCTCTTGACATGCACAGTCTTTGTTTGGACGTGACTATTGAGTTGATGAGATGCTTTTGTGCTTGGAGAAGTTGTACATTAAGGTGATGATTCTTCATTGATAGGTCAACTACTTCTGTAATCTACTTTTGGTCTGAAGTTGTTGATTTCATTGTTTGCCTATGTTCTTTTCAGTCATATAAATCAAAACCAGGCAATTTGTGGCGTTGTAAGCACCGTAACCTGATTATATGTCTTGACCTGCGCCTGAAGACAATAGTGTTGACAAACTATCAGGGCTTCGAGTCACAAGTTACCTTTCTTATTTTCTTTGTATTAGATGCAAATCTCCTATAGTCGCTGATGCTTGGCATGAAAGACGGAAAAAACAATGATGAGTTCTTGGCAGAACAATGAATGAAGCTTCAGGTAGAGAACGGGGCTTCTAAATTAAGATGCATGGTTTCATTTTACAACCGATACATGTTTCCACCGTTTTTCGTTATGTCATGGGTGTCTGTGATCCATCCACACGCATGTAGCTAGTAGTTCTTACCTGTTTGACTTATTCATTTTGTGTCCTGTCAAAACCTGTGTAGTTAGCCTACTTATAGCACTTTCGAGTTTGCTATATCTGGTACCTTAGTATAATGCCAGAAGACTATCTTGTATGATACCAGCGTGTAGTAACACTGGTACTGGTGTTATTTTCACTTTCTGTATTATGTGGGTTGTTTTCTTAATCGTTCTTTGTTGTTGCCACTGAAGTATTTCCTGAATTCTTCAATAGTAATGATATTTAAATGTTTGCTCAAAACTGAGCAAACTGCTGATTCTTGGTGATCGCTGAATGTAAAGCATATTGTTGCTGTAAAGTCCCCTTTTCCGAAGTTAAGTTACTCTCGACTCCGCTGATTATGTAGGATTTTCAACACCATTATCTGAAGGGTACTTTGTACAAAGTATGGGAGTGTTATTAGTTGGTCTCTTCATGATCAGACCACTGCCCAGATCTTATGAGTCATCTCTATTCGTTCTTTGTTCACTTTCTATTTCTGTCCTGATGTCTTTTTCCCCCACAAGGTCTGGGCAGTGGTCTGATCCCTGCATGAACCAATTTCTGAAGCTTGGTCTAGGCATCCACGTGCAGGAGATCTGAGAAATGTGCAAGAAAAGTTGGGAGCAACTATGGCCACCTTGAGAACCTGGAGAAACAAAAGCAAGGGCTGCAACAAGGTGACCTGAATGCAAATGGAAATGAAATTCGGAGAACAACATCGAGATTAGATGAACTGCTAGTCAGCGAAGTTTTGTTTTTAGAAGTTTTAAAAAATACTACTCCCTCGAGCCCAAAATATTTGTCGCAGATTTAGGGAAAATATAGGCTAAAATGTGTCAGATTCGTTGAACCTGTTACAAGTATTTTCTGCATCAGACACTCCGGATGAAAGGCTTTTCCCATGAATGGCACGCTTTAATTCACAACTTTATCTTTGGAGGAAGTGTTGCCATCAAAGTCAATAATGACGTTGGCAAATACTTCCAAACGAAGAAAGGGTTGAGGCAAGGCGATCCTCTATCCCTAATGTTATTTAACATTGTGACGGATATGCTAGCCATTTTAATTGAGCGCGCCAAGGGAGATGGTCAGATTGAAGGAGTCGTACCCCATTTAGTCGATGGGGGGTTTTCTATTCTGCAGTATGCTGACGATACAATTCTGTTTATGGAACATGACCTGGAAAAAGCAAGAAATCTGAAATTAATTTTATCAACTTTCGAGTTATTGTCTGGTCTAAAGATCAATTTCCATAAGAGTGAATTGTTTTGCTTCGGTGACGCCCAAGACGAAGCCAACCAATATGCCGAACTGTTCGGATGTGGTTTAGGCACCTTTCCAATTAGCTACCTTGGCATCCCGATTCATCATCGGAGGCTAACATTAGCTGAATGGAAAATTGTCGAGAAAAGATTGCAGAAAAGGCTTAGTAGTTGGAAAAGTAAATTGCTATCCCTGGGAGGAAGATTAGTTCTCATCAATTCAGTGCTCACAAACATGGTACTGTATATGATATCATTCTTCCAACTACCCAAAGGAATTCTTCATCGATTGGATTATCTCCGATCAAGATTCTTTTGGCAAGGGGATAGTGAAAAGAAAAAGTACCGGTTGACAAAATGGAATGTCGTATGTCGTCCTAAAGATCAAGGTGGACTCGGTATCCACGATCTAGAGTTGAAAAATAAGGCCTTACTTGGGAAGTGGTTGGCCAGATTTTTAACTGAGGATGGTGTATGGCAAAACCTATTGAGGAGAAAGTATGTAGGCTCAAAAGCAATGTCTCAGGTTTCTTGGAAACCCGAAGATTCACATTTTTGGGCTGGCATCATGGCAACTAAGAAGCACTTCTTCCCATACGGTTCCTTTTCCATTAGGGATGGGTCGGAGATACGGTCCTGGGAAGATAGATGGTTGGGTGCAACCACACTCCGAAAACAATATCCTGCCTTGTACAGGATAGTACGTCATAAGGATGTGACCCTTTAGGGAGTGATGGAAACATCCCCACCATCTATGACGTTCAGACGCGATGTAGTTGGTCCCCGGTTAACCGCTTGGAATGAACTGCTACAGAAATTAACTTCAATCCAATTGGTTCAAGGGAAGGATATATTTCGCTGGGAACTCACCAAGAATGGTGTATTCTCGGTAAAGTCCATGTACGAAGCGTTGATACAGCCTATACAACCGGTTTACAATAATAAATGCATTTGGTGGCTGAGGATACCACTAAAAACGAAGGTATTTGTTTGGTCTCTACGTCGGGGTGTTATCCTCACCAAAGATAACATTGCAAAACGTAATTGGCATGGTTGTAAGAAATGTGTTTTCTATCATGATGATGAGATAATAAAATATCTCTTCTTCCATTGCCGGTTGGTCAATCATTCAGATAGGATCTAGCTTGCATCCACCTCGAAGCATTGCAAATTTTTTGGCAATTGGCTAAATGGGGTAGAGGTTAGGTTTAAAAATCTTATCAGAGTGGGAGCGATCGCCGTTATTTGGTCGCTATGGCTATGTAGAAATGACAAGGTTTTTAATGACAAAAACTATTCTCTTATGCAGGTAATCTACCGGTCTACGGCTACACTCCGTTCATGGTCGTCGCTTCAACGTGTGAAGAACCGCGACCTATTTACGGAGGTGTCTACACGATTGGAGACTTCGGCCAAGGAGTTTATTACCCAACATGGGTAGCTGCATAGTCTGCGGATTGTGGCTCATATTCTATGATAGACTTCTGTTTCTCGTTACATTTCATTATGAACTAAAGTTGTAAGCTTGTCGAACGGCTGTGTGCATCCTAGCTATGCAGAGACCGGGTGTGTTACGTCAAAACTTTTGAGTAATAAAGCGCCCTTTTTCAAAAAAAGTATTTAGGGCCAGGGAGTACTAAGAAACACACTATGTTAGAACGGTGATGTGGCCGGCAACATCTTTTACCATACGAGTTAACCTAAGGATAGGCATTGACGAACTGGCACATGATGTATTCCTCTGGTACTACAGTACCTAAAATGGAAGAGAGTTTGCCTTTGAATAATTAATAGCACTAAACTTGTCCAGTTGACTCAAGCAAGATCCAAAGACTGACCAAATGCGCTCAGTTTGCTACACTCTGTATCGCAATTTCTATACTAGCTCTGGCGGTCAAAATTGGCGTCGAGAAAAATCTCGTTCAAAGTTGTAAACATGACTCTTGACCATTGAGTGACTATCAATAGAAATAGAAGCTAATGATAAGCCAGTGACCAGTGGGCCTGCAAGCTGTAGTGTTGTACACAGTACACTTAGTCTTGATAGTATGCTACGTCAAAGCTTTCCATTTGGCACTTTTCCACCGGCCTGCATGGCCTGGCCGCATGAACTGGCACCACAACCTTGGTCAGTGCGATGAGTATTTTAGCTGAAAAATCGAAGTGTTTTTGCTGACTGGAAGGGAAAAAGGACCATGATTGTGAAATAAATTGTCTCCATAGGAGGCTTCCATGGTGTACTGTGCCACATTATCTGATGCTCTTCCAGAACATCAGCTGGCTTTACAGGCTGAACTTTTCCTGGTCCGAAGAACAAAAACAAAATCCAGGAACTACTTCCAAATTTTCACAATAGAACAACATCTGGTCAAATGAGGAGAAAAGCCAAAAGCCTGAAAGTTCAAAGCTCTGGGTCTCAGGAGGACCATTCATTCTCTGAAGCTGATATCGCTGCAGAATTGCTTATAAGGAGCCCCCTCCCCTCTTGCATTTCATTGTACCAAACACACCTCAGGTTTCTAGCAATGACCGCTCCTCAGTTTGGAGCAGCACTCCTCACCGGCCTTCTTGCTCTTGCAACTCTTGCCAGCTGCAACACTGAAGGTACTACATTCTAATTAGTGATTCTCAAATAACTTCTTTTCTCAGAGATTTTGTGCTGATTTGCGATTTGTTGATATGCCCGAAGGTGACATCCTTTACACGCAGAGGCAGACATGGAAGGACCCTAACAATGTTCTCCAAAGCTGGGATCCAACCCTTGTGAATCCCTGCACTTGGTTTCATGTTACCTGCAACAATGACAACTCGGTTATCCGTGTGTATGTTACTTCGGTTTTTTCTTTTTTACCCTTTTTTTCAAGAGCGTTGTATTGTTGAATCTTTGCAGATCAATTAAATCATACTAGTATTTTTCCTGACTGTGCAGGGATTTGGGAAATGCAGGCCTCTCAGGCACCCTGGTTGCTGAACTGGGAGGAATGAAGAACCTGCAGTATCTGTAAGAACTTGATGCAGAGCTCTCTAATTGCACTGCAAATTTCAGCAGACTGATCTTCGCATCTTTGCAGCGAGCTTTATGGGAATAACTTCAGTGGACCGATACCGACAACACTGGGAAACCTGACAAGCCTTGTCAGCCTTGATCTTTACAGCAACAGTCTCACTGGCGCAATACCAACCTCGCTTGGGGCGGTGGGGACGCTGCGTTACCTGTACGAGTCTTGTCGGAACAATTTCAGACGGTGAAACGCTAAACAGAACGAACTAATAAGAAGTGTTGCGTGTGTGTCTGCAGGAGGCTGTATGGGAACAACCTGACAGGACCCATACCGGCATCGTTGGGCCGTCTGACGAACCTTAGAAATTTGGAGCTTCAAGAGAACGCCCTTAGTGGATCTATCCCGGCTTCCCTGGGCAACATCACGAAATTGCAGTACTTGTATGTCCTTGCTTATTCCTCAATTTTGTGAAATTAATATTACTTGCAAATGCAATACTCATGATTTTTTTCATATATCATAAAAAATCACAGTTGTCCGAAATCTAGACTCTAAACCCCGCAGAAACCATAGCAGAACGTTAGAAAAAGAACTGATAATTTTGGCCTCTTTTGTGCAGGCGGTTGTACGGCAACATGCTAACCGGCACGGTGCCGCTGGAGATCCTCTCTCTTGTTCTCGACGGGGACTTGGCTGAACTGTGAGTTCATTTCACACGCCACATTGCATTTACTTCCTTCCTTTCTCAATTACAACTTCCACTGACACAAGTTCTTTTTGTATCTTCACGCAGAAATGTTAGGAGAAACAATCTGGCCGGCACTGTCACCTCATCTAAACAAAGAGGTACCGATCTGCAATGGATTAAGCATTTAAGCTTTGTTTTTATATAGTACATACGTTTGGTTTAGTGCTTTCCGCTCACTGCAATTTTGGCATCCTTTGCAGTGAGCAACATCATCCAGGACACGCTCAAGACAGCAAATTGAGCGAGTAAAGGGAATGTATTTTCCTTGTGAAGCTGCTAGCAGTAGTAGCGGCAGCGTCAACCGTTGTAAACCTTCGTTCCGTTAATAATCCCGGGAGTTACCTCCGTTTTACATTGGAATAATGAATTTTGCTTGCTGTGCAACTTTGACGTGAATGGAGATCCAAATTGAGATGTGTGTCTATAGTAGGAGTAATTAAGCTCATGGTATATATAAAGTTCCAACACATGCCATCGTAGGATCAAGTAAAATGAGAGCAACAGGAAATTGTCGTTTAAAGAAAATAAGGGTTGGGGTTCGAATATTTATGGTCATACTAAAAGAAAATGGAGCTTAAAGAAGAGCTTGCTTCTATTGAAGCTTTAGAAGAAGTTAAGAATTGCCCCCTGACCTGAGCATTAGGAAGACTGAAACTTCAGTTGAGCTTATGAAAATCTATGCTAATGAGGAGTTGCTTTGGTACTAAAAAGCTCATGAAAAGTGGCTACTGGAAGGTGATTTGAATACCAACTACTTCCATCGCATGGCGAACGGCTGCAAGAGGAAGAATACAATGTTCTCTTTAAATGATAATGGGGTAAATATCGAAGGGACCGACAAGCTCATTGAACATGCCACCTCCTATTATAAAAACTTGTTTGGCCCAGCTCCTGGGAACATGCCTACCTCCGTTTCAAGGAATAAGGCGTCCCCGTTTTACGTGTTTTGTGTTTGACCAAGAATTACTTTAAACATATAAAGATTGTTTGTATGAAATTAGTATCATTAGAAAGTCCTTTTCAATACGAATCCAACGGTGCTAATTACAAATAATATAATCAAGATTTTGTTGCTCATTTTTTATGGTTAAAGTTCGTCTTGGAATACGCGTGCGCCTTATTCCTTGAAATGGAGGTAATATTAATCATGATGCATGTGGCTCTCATGAGAAACTGGACGATGGAGACAATGAGGTGCTAACTGCTAAGCAAACCTTTTATCATGGAAGAAGTCAAAGAAGCCCTTTTTTCTATGAAGAAAAACAAAGCCCCCAGCCCCGATAACATCCCCATAGAATTTTACCAGCACTGCTGGGAGATTGTGAAATATGACATTATGCGCTTATTTTATGCTTTTCATGCTGGTAACGTTGATGTGCACAGACTCAATTATGGCATAGTTACTTCCTCCCAAAAATTTCAGATGTTGATCAAATTAGCTAGTATAGGCTCATTTGTCTCCTCAGATGTATATACAAGCTCCTGACTAAAGTTTTGACATTTTTTTTCTTCGAAAAATGACTTGGCAGTCACTCCCATACGTACAGGTGTGAGAGGGGGGAGTTGTAGGGTTTTAGATTACATGATCGAGGTCCCGACCAGAATAGGGGACCTGAGAGAGAAAGAAAGTGCGGAGCGAGTCAAGCGCCGAACGGCCCGTCGCCTTGAACCACCACCGCCAGGTGGTGAGCTCCTCGCAGACCATCCGGAGGACGGAGACAGTCGATGGGGCGCCGTTGTTGAAGACGACCGCATTTCGCGCCTTCCAAATGCACCAGAGGACCACCGCGACGCCGGTGCGCCATAACTGATTGCCGATCATGGCGGGGGCCTAGAGCTAGCTCCCAGAAGGAGAACCGACCCGCAGGCACAGTCACCCTAAGTCGCGTCCAGACGGAGGCCACCAGGGGGCAGTCGAAGAGCAGGTGCCTGCACGTCTCGACAGCGGCGCAAGCGGCGCAAATGTCTGAGGACATGCAACCCTTGAAGAAGAGGTTGGCTCGCGAGCTGAGCCTGTCGATGCTGGCGAGGTAGGAGGAAATCTTTAGCTTCGTGGGAAGCCGCATCGCCCAGGCTATGCGGGCGGCGGGGTCGGGCGGGCGAGACAGCGAGAGCATGTGGTATGCCTGTCGCGAGCTGAAGGGGGCGCTGAGGGGGAGTCGATGTAGTGGCGGTCCTGACCAATGGTTAGCTCGACGTGGTCGATGATCTGGAAGATGAGGGAGAGCTCGTGCTCAACGACGGCGGACAGCCGAGGCTGAAGCTCCAGGTCATTCGTCGTCACCTTCGCCGCAGTCACCTGAAGCCGGGTGCAGTGGGAGAGCAGCGCGGGGAAGCGCTCAACGAGTGGCCGTGCGGGGAGCCAATTGTTGAACCAAAAGGACGTGGAGACGCCACCATCCACCTCCACCGACCACCCGCGTGATGGAGCGGTAGAGGGGGAGGCACTCCGCCACGATCCGCTCGAGCAACGAGGGGGAGGATGAAGCCACACCAAGATCGCATGCAGAGTTCCTGAAAAATCAATCCTTCCAAGGCAAAGAATCTAACTAGTGAAGTTTATGAATGAAATTAAGCAGCAGACACCTGCTTTGCCGGTGGAGGTCCTTGACGCCGAAACCACCCTCCTGTTTAGACAACAAAACCTTATCCCAAGCGATTAGACAGCGAGCACCCGAACAAGAATCTTTCCCGGTCCAGAAGAAAGCGCGGCACCTCTTATCGATACTTTCAACGACACCCACGGGGAGCAAATACCACTAGTAACAATTGGGGTTTCCATAACGATTTTAGTTCATCAGCGAATGTGCAAAATCCGTCATGGAGGACTCATGCTGACGGTTTGCAGGACCGTGGCGAACCTCGCGTCACAGATGGCCAGACTGACAGTTAGATTAGGCCGTCACGGATCCATGACAGATTTGTGCTGGCCCAGAGCCTGCCCGGCCCAAGTAGTTCTGACGCAAATAACCGTCATGAGCCGGCTCCCCTCACCGGCGACCACCATGTTAGGTGTGTCAGGCCAATGATTACCATGTCGGGACAATGATTAATGATTAACTTTTTAGACCAATCACTAAGCTATCAATCCGATCGACTCTAAGCTTTGTCGTCTAGCATGACGCTAGCATCGCCGTGGCATGGGTAACGTGGCGCATTAGGAAGCCAACACGCGTCTGTCTGATGATGACAACCTTACCAATTGATGCGTGCCACGTCGACAAATGAATAAGGACACGTTATCCAATAGCATCTCAATTCGTGGACAAATAGTAATAGGGCAAGAGGACCACTAGTATTTCGACACGTGCCAATTTTTAGGATGACATATTTTACACATCGACATGTGGCACATCCCGTTGACTGACACGTGTCCGTACTGGCATTGCTCTCTCCGCCAGGTGGACGAGTAAGAAATAGCCACGTGTTCGGAACCAGCAACGCGAGGCCTGCTTATAGCTGGGCCGTATTTCAAGTTTGGCCAGGTAAAAATAAGCCCGTCGGAAGCCCGCAAAGCGAGGCCTGCTTACTGCCGGGCCGGTTTTCTAGTTCGGCCCAGTAAAAATTATGACACGGCCCTTTATGAGGCGAGACATTTATATGTTAACGGCTGGATTATATTCGGCCCAGTTTGCCAGTTTTGTACATGACACGGTGTGCCATGGCCCATCATATAAAAGATATCAGTCTGCTATGATAAATTACAGACACAGGAATACGCATCGTACATGACATAAAATGGCCCAATGGAATTGCTTGCAGAAACCGAAGCCACGAAAGTAACAGGAATAATTACCGGCATATATAATAATATAATTACATTGAACGAGAATTATTACAAGCATACACACATCACAATTAAACGAGTACATTTGCAGGAACATTAGTTTAATGTGGACCATAACCATCCAACCATCTAAACCAATAGTTCAACATCGCACCACCAAAATAACTGTTCAGCCAATAACCAGCCAACCATCCAAAGCAACCGTTGAACATCGCACCACCAGTCCACCACAGCCATTATATGGGTTAGGAAGTCTACCTTTACTCGTGAATGAACCTGAGCAACTCCTCCATCTTTGCATATATCCCAGAGTGCAGGTCTTCATTTTCCTTCATCTTGCTGGCCAATTGATTTATTTGATTGCGCTGGGTGTTGACAAGATCCTTCAGTTCTGCAGTTACCATCTTCTCTTTCTTGAGCTCAGCAGCAATTTTGCTACTGCCGCGTCGAGAGGGCTGCTGATGCATGATCCCTGCAGTGTGCATAAAACTTGGTTGGGGAGGTCTCTTGGACAGGACATCATGTAAGCACTCGGCCTCAGTCTTGCTTCCTCCATCTGCTGTAACTCGATACAGCGCATGTTCCATCTCGGTCTTGTTTTGCGATGAAAAACATGGTTATCAGATACAGCAAGGTATAAACTTGGCCAAATCAGTGGGGACTCTTTGATAGATAACTTACAATTACATCTTGTACAGCAGGGGAGAAGCGTCTTTTCCAGTTAATGTGGCACTCCTTGAACATATCCAATGGACTGAGTTCTTGATTGTTGGACTTGGCCTTCTAAAAACAAAAACATACGTGCATCCAGCTTAAAGATTCTATGAGGGGAGTGTGAAAAAGAGTTTATATAACTGTTATCTGTTAAATGTTGGTTTGCATTTGGATAACAATTGAAAGCAATCTGAGCAGAGCATCTTGCTCGTAGACCAGATCAATGTGCTGAAAACTAATATAAAACAACTAATCATCAAAATAGATTTATTTAATTTGCATGGACCTGTCCATCACATATGTAAACAATTTATGTAGATGGCAAAGTTGGAATCATAAAAAAATGGTACACTCTACGATGTATAGTAAGTGACATGGTTGACCCCAACAATTATTATGGATCAGAGATTCAGAGGGAGTACCTAGAATTGGATACACTAGCACGAAATTCTTGAATACATATGAATGTGAATACACTCAAGTTATCAAACTAGAATCATGCAGAACCAGCATTCAGCAAAAAAATAACTAAATATCCATCAAACATGAAACATCTGTCAAGCTTCATGCACTAGCCTACGCAACCAAAACAACAAACTGATTGAAAGGGCTAGTACAATCGACTTATACATACATCAACAACATCCACTGCCGTTTATGTTGAGTCTGGGTCCTTACCAAGATTCCCAAGTGAGTTTCATAGCTCCGCGACCCAGTGGTTTGATGGAACAGAACCTTAGAACGGTTCCTTCTGTTCATATCGCAGACCGCCTGCAAACATTGTCGACTTAGTAACACAAAAGCATAATGTCAAGCTTCATGCAATAGCCAACGCAACAAAAGTCCGAACTGATGGAAAGGGCTAAGCAATCCACATATACACTCAACACTCCCCCTCACGTGTGACGGGAGACAAGTCAACACATGGAGACTCGGAGGTATAGCTCAAGAGGCATATACGTGGACTCCGAAGAGGGCAACGGAGGGCAGCAGCAATTTTTAGGATAAATTGCGAAAGCCAAGACTCAGAACTCGAGACTGTGGGCTCTGATACCATGTCAAGCTTCATGCAATAGCCAAGGCAACCAAAAGTCCGAACAGATGGAAAAGGCTAAGCAATCCACATATACACTCAACACATACAAAATATAGTAGCTTTGATTTCTGAAAGGAACCAACCTTTGTCTTGGGATCCATCCAATGCTGCACAAGCTCATTCCACTCGGAGTTGTTCATAGAATGGACAGGACTTGTTTTCGGCACATCATTGGGAAGATGGCAATCAAAATACTTGACTTTCAACATGTGCCGATGTTGCTGAATGCCTTTTTAAAGATGCTTTCTACATGCTGCTTTTGCTGGTGAAGCAGTTATATCCATACTAAACTTCGCCTGATGACATGTAAAACAGACATAAGAATGGATAGCTCTGCAGGCTGGCATCTGCATATAAACATCAAAGAGGGTAAAGGACCAGCAGTATGTACTTATAGCCACTCTGTTGTAATAACCATGGAGGATTTGAGTGTCACCCTTGTACTTGTTCCAGTACGAACGCACATGCACCCAATTCCTGACTGCAATGTTGCATTGACTTGCAAACTTTGCAGCGATTGCAGCTGAAACTGGCCTAGTCCTTCCCTTTGGAATGACTACTGGCAGTTTGGGAACCTTTGGGATTGCAGCTGAAGCTTTTGGGATGTTCTTGAAATTTCCATGTTTGAAACCCAAAACGACTTCTCTTCATGCTAGACTTCATAAGACAGAGTTTAAGGTTTAGGGGTATAGATACATGATTTGTCTGGTTTAAATATGTATAGACCTTGTTTATCAACTTGAATGCTTACTATATGGCATAAGAAAACTATGTGCTTTGGTTTTTCATTTTTCTGATTTTTTTAAATTTTGATGCCCATTTGAATCTTGGTCAAATCCTAAGTTTGACCAAGATTTAAACAAGTTTAAAACATGAAAATGAAAAGGGAAGCATGTATCCTTCTTAGTCACTCTAAAATGAAGTTTTTGGGAGGTTTTTGAAATTTCCATGTTTGAAACCCAAAACCAGTTCTCTTCATGCTTGACTTCATAAGACAGAGTTTAGGGGTTAGGGGTAGATACATGATTTGTATGGTTTGAATATGTCTAGACCTTGTTTATCAACTTTAATGCTTACTATATGACATAAGAACACTATGTGCTTTGGTTTTTCATTTTTCTGATTTTTAAATTTTAATGCCCATTTGAATCTTGGTCAAATCCTAGGTTTGACCAAGATTTAAAAAAGTTTAAAACATGAAAATGAAAAGGGAAGCATGTATACTTCTTAGTCACTCTAAAATGAAGTTTTTGGGAGGTTTTTGAAATTTCCATGTTTGAAACCCAAAACCACTTCTCTTCATGCTTGACTTCATAAGACAGAGTTTAGGGGTTAGGGGGTAGATACATGATTTGTATGGTTTGAATATGTCTAGACCTTGTTTATCACCTTTAATGCTTACTATATGACATAAGAAGACTATGTGCTTTGGTTTTTCATTTTTCTGTTTTTTTAATTTTCTGCCCATTTGAATCTTGGTCAAATCCTAGGTTTGACCAATATTTAGACAAGTTTAACACGTGAAAACGAACTGATAATCCCATTTGTTGACTCATTTAACTAGTTAATCCCATTTGTTGACTCTCTGTTGACCAGGCAGTTGAGGTAAAGCTGAGTATATTGCACTAGCCGGTATTAGTACTCAAGGGAAAAGCTGAGCACACAAAAAATGCTACGAGTATAAGACTCGAGAGTATATCTAAATTTCCGGGGTTAGACTCGAGTACGCGTGTTGCGGTGCGAAGTGGAAGACGTGCAATTGTTGACGGTGCGCGACGCGAGTCGCGGTGCGAAGTCGAAGACGTGCAATCGTGGACGCGTGTCGCGTTGCAGAAGCCCAAGACGTGCAGACGTTAAATGGTGGACGCGTAGGACGCGGGTCGCATTAACCAGCCCTCGCCTTTATAGACGCCTCCTCGCACTCTCTCTGTCACTCACACTCGCTCATGCAATGCCGCCTCTCACGTCCCATCATCTTCTCCAAAGCAAAAAACCCTCTCCCTCTCTGCCGGCGAGATGGACATGGAGAATGCGAATCCCATCGTCCATGACGCCGTCGGCTCCAAGCGCGACGCCTCCCTCTTCGACGTCGTCCCCTCAAAGGCCGTCGCCGCCGCCGGTGGCGGTCGTATCCCGCCGGGATGGGACCCCTATGAGCCGGTGCCGTACATCTCGCCTCCGAACCCCTACGACACCTGCATGGACGACCCATGGAACGAGGTAACTATGGTTTGCTCCCTTTTTGTTCCCCATTCCTTTTTGAACCCTATTTTTGCTGGTTCCCTAGTAACTATTAGTGCCGATCTGTAGATGGTTGAGTATTGGGTTAATATTTGCGCCGATTTTATTCCATTTTGCTTTGATCCCTTCTTGATTTCGTTTAAGATTTGGAGTTCGGCCGTTCGGTTAATTTATGCAAGTAATAATGGGATCTCAATCGGTTAATTTATGGGATCTCGATCGGTTATTTTATGCACGAATCAAAAGATATCAACCGTTTAATTTTGCAAATATTCGGAATCTGTTCAAAATCAGATCTGGAATCTGTTTCTTTGCCTATGATGAATCGTTGGGCACAAATTTTTACGAGTGGGTTCAGCGAACCATTGCTGTGTACAAATATGTTGTGCATGAGCTATGGTTCGCTAACACCATCCCTGTAGACATATAATCGTGTCCACTCTAACTGAGGCTGGCTCTGTTTTTCCTTACTTTGTTATCATGCACGTTAGTCATCGTTGCATCTCATTCACTAATAGTTCCCGTTTGATATGGATCAGCTGTGCGGCGGCGACGTCGGCGGCGACGACGAGCACCATGACGTCAAGACTCGCCGAGTGCTTCGCGGAGGCTGCAGGTCGGCCGATACGTCTCCTACTTCGACAAGGGTGTCTACAGGTGCCCCTTCGCACTAGGAGGCTCGGCCGCACCGACTTCAACCGCCTCCTCACGCATGCCGAGAACATCGGCAACACCAACCCCAAGGTCGGCGCGTCGGTGAACCCCCACTCCTTCCGCGCCAAGCACATGGCGCTCGGCATGCACCTCCGCGGCATCCAGCGGGTGGAGATCTCCGCCGGGCGCATGCCTCCGCTCAAGCCCAAGGCTCCCAAGGGGAGCAACAAGTGGAGGCGGAGGCGGATGGGGTAGGCGGAGTCCTGGACGTGTCTTCTGCTGCTGCAAAGCGGCTTCTATTTTGTTGTTAGCTAGGGATCCCTTGTTGTTATGTTGTTAGTATGATGGTGTTGTGAAGAACCTCGAACTCGTTGGCTGCTTGTGTATGCAGCTTATTATCTAGGGAGGGATCCCTATTATCTATCCCTATTCTATTGGAGTATATTTTGTTGGCCCTACTTTGTTTTCTCGATTTACTATTACTGTGAATTTGTCGTACGGAGTACATTACCCTGGAGATTTGCTTCTAGATTTAACTACATACATATGGACCAGAGGGAGTACTAGATTTGCTGCCATATTGGGAAAACAACGAGGGCCAAAAGGAACAAATAATTGAAGAAAGACAGAAATGCAAGCTTCTCTAGATTTGATACTAATTTGGTTAATAAAGACAAAGAGACAGAGAGGGGGAAAAGGTGCTCTTAAAAATGCCAATTCGCGCCGAGAGAGACAGAACCCAGCTCCTGCTCGCGTACAACCAAACGCGGTCTCGTCCTGTCCCACGCGGTCCCTTTCTACTAGCCCCACACGTCAGCACGGAACGGTCAACTAAACTGGAATCCTCCCGTCTGAGCTCCTTCTGCGGGTTACAAATAAGGGCTTGGCGAAAACTGAGGAAAAACATAAGGCAATCTTATTGACTAATATAGCTGCTTAATTAATAAAAGGATTAGCTACAACATGCTCAGTTTGCCCATTTATTAAAGTATAAGACTGGCAGGAGAGAAAGTAATCGCTAGTTTCCTCATTTTGCCCCTGCATGCTCGCACGATTAAAGCTCCTTCCGCACGCGCTGGACTCCTCGTTTCCTTAAACCTCCTCGTTTCTCGGGATAGACCAACAGTTTTTCAGGATCTTGGGTTTTTTTTTTTGACAATCAATACAACATATATTCATAGCAACAAATAGTACATGGTAGAGATACATGAACTGACTCCAACGATTACAAAATAAAGTCTAAAAGATAGTAACAAATCTTCGAGGTCTTCAATTTTTTCTTCTTCCAGAACACAATCTTGTACTTTTCTGAAGGCAGCCAAAAATAGATAACTAACCATAGACCTGTAGATACCGATGAAAGTTCTCCCATAATTTTTTGAGCCGCAATGCCAAAGCTGCGTGCACGCACGCAACCATTAAAGCAGTCATACAACATCGGCAAGAGTACCAACACCAGTATATCAGGGAATAATAACCGACTAGCTTTGTCATCGTCGATGGAGAGCCGAGAGTACGAATCACCATTGTCGAGGACGTAGCATCCGGGATAAAAACTGCGAGGATAATCCTCCCCACGGCAACAAAGACAAAAGATCCAAAATCGATCTGGCGAAGCAAGATCCAAAGGCCCATACCTAGAAAATTGTGATCGTTCAAGACCACCATTGACGCCGGGAAGAAGATCTCGTCGCCGAACGAAAGGCCGAAGATCACTTATTGCAGACGATGCCATCTCCATTGAGGGGAAACTAACAAGAAGGCGGCTACCAAAATCCTAACATAATCTAATATAATCTAATGAAAACAATACTTTTATTCGAAACTCCACGCATAGATCGGGTTCCCCACTCCTCCTGACGCCGGCGAAGCCAACCGGAGGAGGGGGAACCAATCTATGGAGGAGGAAGAAGCTGGAGGCGGCTAGGGTTGAGGCGGCGGCTTCGGGATCTTGGGTTAATGTGGCCAGGTTTCGACTTTCGACTAGTGGAAACGGGAAAGCAGGTGCAAATTAGGGAGATAAGCCGAACCACAACCACCCGCGCCTTAAGCATCGAGTAATATCGGGAAAAAATGCTCCTTTTGGCTATGATTACGATTTGACAAGGGCTCCCATCGGTATGGGGTGAACAAGCCCTCCCATCAGTATATCAGAGGAATTTGACAAGGGCTACAGGACGACTAGATACATCACCAAAAAGGTGATGCATGTCTCCTTCACCAAAACAGCTGAAACAAGTACATGAACGCAAGTACACCACCATAATAATACTACTACATTAACACAAGTACGAGTAACAAAGTAAGAGTACTACTCCCTCTAATCTAATTTAAACCAAAATAAAACTTAAACTTCATCCTAAATTTGAACTAGTGCCTCGTCCTCGTTCTTCGCTCATTTTCTGATCCAAGACGGCGTAGCATGGCACGGAACTCTTCATCGGTGGCATGCCATGGGCATGTCACCGGATGCATGATTTTTTTCGCAATGTTTTAAATTTGAATTTAGGCCGCATGTCACACGGTGACATGCAAAAGGTGCATGTCACCTGGTGGTGGTAGGCAACTACCCTCATTTACGGCGGCGTAGGCGGCTGGACGCCGCGTGGCCAGCCGCCGCCTCGTGGCCGCCTCGGTTTCCACGCGGGAGACCATTAAACGCCGACGACCAACCTTCCCGCGTCACGGTTAGCGACTATGACTATAAGGGCAAAACGCTAAACTCTCTCGTTCCATTCACTTTCTTCCTCTCTCCACCTAACAAACATTTGTTCGTCGCTCTCTCCTCCAGCAATGTCTTCAAAATTCAGGTCGTCGGCGGTCAAGTACGCGGAGAAAAAACGCCGGCTCGAAATTTCGAGAGACGCTTCCAGAAACCAAGTGGGCTCGCCGTCGCCGCCGCCGCCGCCGAAACGCGTCCGTGCTGTGCTCACCGGGTTAGTTTCCTTCGCCATGTACTTTCGTTCTTTCGTCGCTCTCTCCTCCAGCAATTAATGTGTCCAAACTTCAGGTCGCCGGCGGTCAAGTACGCGGATAAAAAACGCCGGCTCGAAATTTCGAGAGACGGTTCCAGAAACCAAGTGGGCTCGCCGTCGCCGCCGCTGCCGCCGCCGCCGAAACGCGTCCGTGCTGTGCTCACCGGGTTAGTTTCCTTCGCCATGTACTTTCGTTTCTTCTTGCCCGGGATCAAGCTCTTTAAGAGTCTCTATGGTTATACATCTTAAAGGGTTGGAAGTTCCAACGACGCCCGTACTGCACCAACTTCCACGACCAAGGAATCATCGTCGTCCGATGATTTCAACCCGGCCCTACCCCGGCGAAATGAGGTAGCACCAAGCACTGTGTAGTTATCTTCTTCTTCTTCTTCTTCTTCTTATTCTTCTTCTTCTTCCTTTGCGCTTACTTGCTACCGATGATTTCGCCCTGAATGGAGAAAAACGAGGAGCTCAGCTTAGAGTGTGATCGCCTCCGAGACGATTTGGCTGCCAAGAAGAAGAATTCGAAAACTCTTGTGGAGCTCATTTGCAGCCTTCGCAATGAGCGCGATATGTTGAAGAACGAGCTGATTAAGCAGAAAGAGAGGAACATTGCATCTGCGGAGAAAGCCAGCAGCATACTCAAGACTGTGTGCCTCGAAAGAGACAAGTCTGATATAGATTACAAAATCCTTCTTCAGGATAAAGTACAGCTCCAAAAGTTGAACCTTGAATATGCTGACATCGCCATCCTTGCCCTTCTCGAGAGGCAGAAGGCACAAGATAAGTTGATGCACCTGATGTTGGAGAGCTGCAGTGAAAGAGAAGAGACATTGAAAGAAGTGAGCAGTTTGGTAGGATACATGAGTGACGTCGGGCGAACTTCGCGAGAATCCGCCCGGCTGAGCTCAAATTCCAGCGGAACCAGCTTTCAGCAATGCATGTTATGCGCACCTACAACTTCTACTCATTGATTAGAGGTCGCACGACATGGCATTTTCCCTCGAAATAGTAGTATTGTACTAATAGTTGTACTACTTAATATGTACCTTTTTGTAAAATAATTTCTTACATGTATTAGAAACTACCCCTCTCGTTTCTGGATGCACCCGGGACATTGTCATCCGGCCCTCTTCTGGACAAACCCCCTCGGGAAGGACGGTATATTTTGCACATTTCGCTACTAGTACTTCTAATTCCACCGCTTATTTTTCTAATCCGTTAAATCGTTAATTGGATGACCAACTGATGGAAGCTGCGATAGATTAGACCAACAAGTGGTGAATTGTGCAAAAGATATGTCCGTGTTTTATGCAAAAGAGTGATATGGGGATCTGGTGGAATCTTGAATTTCCTCTTCAGTGGTAGGCATGCTTCACTTATAGCTGGAGTACATTGCGGACCTGGTGCATTTCGTTAGTACCGATCAGCTATTTTTGCTTATCCGGGAAGAAAAGGTAGTACTAGCCTTTTCAGTGAGATGTCTTTTCAGTGCTACGGAGTTGTCTGTTCACTGCTTGCTTTGTCTGTCGGTGACTTTGCCAAGCTGACTTTGCCATGACTTTGGGTGACTGATATGTGGACCACGAGTTGTAAGTGACTCAAAGTCACCGACTTTGGGGACTCTGAATGCTTCGTATATTTCGACGGTTTCGAATTATGTACTCCGTACAACTTTTGTAATATTGGTCAAACTAGTTTTGACCAGGGTTTGTGTAGGGTGGTTTTTTTTGGTTGGTCCAAATGGTGTTGTGTGGTCCAAATGTGATGTATCATCACACCACCATGTGCCCCCTCCCCCCACCCCACCCCTAGGTTTTGGTAATGCCATTCTGATACATGCTTCTTAGAAGGAGTACATTTTTTCCGTTAGGGCATGACAATTTTGAAAAATTCAAAAAAAATGGGAAGACAGAATGGTAACATCATTTTCCATGTGATGATGCACCCCTGTGCCAAATTTTGGTTCATTTTAAGAATGTAAGGTGACAAATTACTCGAGGAAGCTAGTTGGAGTAGACGGGCATGATCGGATTGGCATAGGGGATTTATTTTTTGAAGGATGTTACTTTTAATAGACAATATCTGACACAAAAAATAAAATGTTAAGGTCTCATATTATTCTGAATGATTTTGAATTACTTATGACGTTTGGAAGTATTGGTATACATGAGTCCCACATGAAGTTAAATGGTCCAAAAAAAGTTTCGTACACGTCTCCCGAAATTGGAAAGTCGAGTACATGCATGACTTCACGCGTCCACTACCGGATACGGAGAGTCAGAGGCTATAACATAATCGGCCTCATCATCTCTCGCGAGCTCGTCCTCTCCACTCCCCCAACTTGCCTCCCCCACACTGTGAAAACCCCCATCCACTCACCGCACCTCTGAGGCATCGACTTTCCCGTTTCCAACCGCAGCGAGCATGAAGATAGGTATTGCATACGAGGCGGAGCAATAGGCGACCGCCCACGCAGAGGATGCCTCTACGGTAGTGGCCGTCGCGGTGGGTGAGGCTTCACCGAGCACCCAGGCCGCTCGTCTCCTCTGCTTGTCGGATTCTTCGACCTCGGTCGAAATGGGCGTCCTGGCCGTCACGACGGGTGAGGCTTCACCGGGCACCCATGCCGCTCGTCTCCTCTGCTTGTCTGGTTCTTCGACCTCGGTCGAAACGGGCGTCCTGGCCGTCGAGCAGAAGGTGGATACCAACGTTGTTTATCCCGCCGAAGATGTGCACGGCATTGCAGGCCACCACGGCGAGGTCTTCCTAGGCCCGATGCTGGACGCGAACCTCGACCCCTTCGACGATTTCGGCCCAAACGTTCAGTTCCAGGAGGATGTTGAGGGTGATGACGAGGAGGTACTTCTCTTTTACCGAAACTGTCCCAGCCCTCTTTGTGTCATATTGCTGTTCACATGGTTTGCACGAGCCTGGTTCTTGATTGATTTGATATCCTACCTTGTTCTTGTAGATGTAATTGATTATATGATTCGTAAGATCAGATTCTAGTTTAATTTCGACTAATCTGCCATGTAGTCATATAATCAATTTATGTGTTCATACTTAGTGGACTTGCAATTGTTGTGGCTTATGTTCATGGTTGTTCATAGGGTTTCTCATGATTTATTACGATTTCTTCTGCCATTTACTTGTTCTACACATTTAATTTTAGGGTTTCTAAGGTTTGATTATGTTAGTGGAGTATTTATTCGATCTGTCATAAAAAACCTGATTATGTAGTACTTAATAATTCATAGGAGTATTCTGACGACATGGACAACAACAAGGTGCGCAGGAACCGGAAAAGCCGCTATGTTCTCAAGCGGCTGAAGGGTGGTGAAATTCGTTTCTGCATGCGCGGGGAGCTATTTTGCCCATTATGTGGCAAATTTCTCTAGAAGGACATCCACAGCCTGATCCAACATGCGATGGGTGTAGGCCTAAGTACATAGGGGGAAACACCGCCCTGCAACCAAGGCCAAGCACGCATCATATGGCCTCTTCCTCCAGAATTACGTCTTGCCTAGCTTGCTCCACGTCAACGCCCCTGCTGCTGGCCCTCATGCTCCTGGTCATGTTTAAAGTTCATATGTGTAATCTTAATCCCTTTGGAAGTTCAGCATTAAACTCTACTAGTACAACCGTGGTGGTCTTGTGATGTAGTACTCTTTTGATGCATTTGTGATGTAGTAGTACTTTTTTTTGAAATGATATAGTACTATCTAAGAAAAGTACTCCCTCCGATTCACATTCATTTCACATCAAGAAATATGGATCAGAGCGAGGGAGTAAATTAAACATGGCATCTCGTGCATGAAGCTTGACATATCGATCAGGTTGGCTAGAATAGCAATACAATGCTGCTCATTAGGCAAATGCATGCCATGTACGATAGTATACATCCGAGTAAAGAAGTCTATACTGACATAAAAAAACTACTTTGGGGATGAGAGTCAATTGGGGCATCTACAATATAGAAAATCTTGCTCGTAGATGATTTTGGCTAAGAGGGTTTTACTCACATTACACGTGCCACTTTCCTTGTCTGCAAAACTAGTTCCAATAAAGGGAGAGGAAAGAAGAGGGTATTGTGGGCGAGATTGAACACCTTTTTTATGTGTTAAGCTGAGGCCTCGTTTAGATGAGGATTTCGACTTATGCCTAACTGCTCAACACACCCACAAATAATTCTGCTTGCGCGCACCACCGTTCATTAAAAATAACAATATTAGCTCGCAAGATTAAGAACGAAGTGAATTTAAGTAACTTGGTAAGCTTTTCAAGCAATATATTCAGAGAAAGAGCACACATGTTCGGCTCAAAATAATCATAAGAGAAGAACAATAAATCTAAGGCACCACATGGATTCATACCTTGAGTCGACGCTGGCTCGTAGAAGGGCGGCCGCGCCTCGAGGATGCCGGGGACGTCTCCACCTCGGTCTCACATGTGACGGCTTATCGGCGGGTGGTGCGCCGCGCCATGTAGAAGATCTATCAAGAGAGGAGAGCCCGATGACGCTACCGACGCCTCAACCTTGATAGCACCGACCTGTTGCTCCGCACCGAGATGCGCCACGTGCAAGATTTAGCGGATGCACCAATTTTAGAGATATGTCATGATCATTGTAACAAATTTCAACGTGATGATGATTTGATCTTGTACTCGGCCTTGAACATAAGAACTAGTACAATCTCACATTTTTTTATCATTATCCTTTGCGAGATTTAGCGGATGCGCCAAATTCAGAGAAATATCATGATCATGGTAACACAATTTTCTATGTAATGATGATTTGATGTTGCACTCGACCTTGAACATAAGTACTAGTACGGTCTCACAAATTTGTATCATTATACTTTGCAAGTTTTAGTGGATGCGCCCATTTTCAGAGGTAGATCATGATCATGGTAAGTTGGTAACAAATTTTCAACGTGATGATGATTTGATTTTGCACTCGGCCTTGAACAGAGGTACTAGTACGGTCTCACAATTTTTTATCATTATACTTGGACGGTGGCCAAATTCAAAATCTCATAGCGGCAAAACTTGCCGCCCACAAAATACAAAAATTTCACACGCTTTCAAATTTCCATTCTACCCCTGTGGAGATGGCAGCAAAGTCGGTTGGTGGGGGGGTCTGCCCGTCATTTTTTGAATCACCACCTCCCTAGCCCGGAAACCCTCCCAAAAAAATTCATTTCCCTCAGACCACCCACCGGAACTTCCCAAGTCCCTCTCTCCCACCTCCACGACCATCGCACCGGAACATCCCCGCCGGACTTCCCTGGCCTACCCGAGCCCTCGCGATCCTCGTCATCC
Source organism: Lolium rigidum (assembly GCF_022539505.1). Lineage (NCBI taxonomy): Eukaryota > Viridiplantae > Streptophyta > Magnoliopsida > Poales > Poaceae > Lolium > Lolium rigidum. The sequence goes on along the minus strand of NC_061511.1, from coordinate 222,403,957 downwards.
GGCTGCCTGCCGGAGCCGCTTCATCGACGCCGTCATCAACCGGACCGGATCATCCCCGCCGTACCTCGAAACCATATGCTCATCCGGCAGTCTACCGCAGTCGCTTCAGCTGCGGTATCGTCCACCCCACCGGAGCCGCTTCGCCGGATCCGTCGTCCACCGCATCGTATCTTGCTCACCGACACCGTTGTGCATGAACCGGATCTCGCTTCACCGGCGCCGTGCATGATCTAAACTCTTCTACTTGTCGCTTTTCTATTGCTTGCCTGCAAGTTCTTGTTTAATCTTGGGGGAGCTCGTTTGTGCTAACGACGCGCCGTTACGTTTTTGCGGATGAGATGAGTAACCATGAAGTGTAATGGCCGTCTCTCCAACCCCAAGTAGCACATGTAGCGTACTTCATCACCGGATCTATCAACCCCGGGAAGATCTGTCGTGACTCCCATAGAGTGCTTCTCCTAATGTAAGTCCCTTGTTTTAGCGCCATGTTCGGGTTCGGATGCTTGTTTGTCCGAAGCTCTTTTAGTTCATTCCTAGCTATGACCGTAACACGTTGCTATTTTCTACTTCATTGCTAACTTTAAGCGATTGAACATTTTGGTTTGCATTCCCTGCTCTCGTAGATGTAGCCATCATAACTTCTATCTTGCTCGGTCGTTGTTACAAAAATTATAGGTATTATAGTAACATCCTGCTATTATTTAGTTCATGGCCAATTTTAAGTAATTGCACATGTTGGTTCGCATTCCACGATCTATAGCTTTTGGCATCGTAACTTCTATATTTGGTTTACATTCCTCGCTCTGTAGATCTAGCCATCATAACTTTATCTTGCTCGGTCGTTGTTACAAAAATTATGGCCTGCTACTATGTTGTTTTTGCCAATTTTTTACTCCATGAACATGTTGGCTTGCATTCCCTGTACTACAGGTGATGCCATTGTTTTGTATCTAGTTCATTGTAAGCTAACAAAGTAAGGACTTAGTTTGGCATGCTATCACTCGCTATCTAGCTCGTAGTACAAATAAACTTGTCATACTACTAGATAATAATTTTGCGTGCCATCTTGTTCTTCAAAAGCTGCATTATTGACTTGTTTCTCTGACTTGGCATGACGCTCACATATGGAAAGCTGAACATATTGGTTTGCATTCCCTCTTATACAAGTTCACATGTGATCCCACTATATTCTGTATCCGGTCCATCCTAAGCTCCAGACATTAACTATCCTCTATGTGTTGCTCATTACAAGTTTATATCCCGAAACATCTTGATTTGCATCCCCTTCACTATAAGTTCGGGAGTATTATTTAGTTCACGGCCAAAATGAAGTAATTGCACTTGGCACATGTTGGTTCACATTCCCTCCTCTTTAGCTTTTGCCATCGTAACTTCTATTTTTGGTTTACATTCCCTGCTCTGTAGATGTAGCCACCATAACTTCATCTTGCTCAGTCGTTGTTACAAAATTTATAGCCTGCTACTTTGTTGTTCATGCCAATTTTGTACTCCCTGAACATGTTGGTTTGCATGGGACTCGACAGTAGTAAGTCTCGTTGTTTCATTCTAACATGCTCGTTATATTGGTCGTTGGTATGCGGCATGCACTCTTTGTTTGCTTATTGTGCGCATTACAATGATCTTGTTATAACGACGAAATGATGAGTTCCAAATTCTTTGGCAAACAATATTGCAGTGTCTTTGCGTTTCCATTGTTGATGTCTTAACTTGTAATGTCTTTGTTTCAGATATAGGTGCTTGCATGGACAACTTAAAAGATTGCCGGATCGCTTCATTGTATTGCTAGGTTTAATTACCATTCAATTTCTCTGGGTTCCGTAATATTTTTTCAAAGCCTTGCGAGCTGATGTAATATTTAGTTAGTTTTTATAGTTCTTTCGCGCATTTTTTCTTTGGTGCTTGTGGTAAGTGAGGCTATCCGACGAAATCAATGCTGCGTAAATATTCTCGATATCTAAATCACGAATTCCCATCCCTTAAACGGCCCAATTAAGCGAAATCACATACGTGCCGGCCCGCAAAATCCTAAAGCGCCTTTTACGCCGGCATATAAACGAGCAACTAAACGGGCTGGCCCACTTACTTATTGGGCCAGCCCACTTGATTTATTGTGGACCCCACACTTTTATTGGGCCGGCCCACTTGCTTTAAGGTGGACCCCACCCACTACTGGGCCGGCCCACTAACTAGTTGGGCCAGCCCAATTGCTTTTGTGGTGGTCCCCACATACTAAACGGGCTGGCCCTTTAAGACGAAAGTGGGACCCACCTGTGTTTTTGCCCCGGCCCACTAGCGTGTTGGGCCGACCCACTTGCTATATGGTGGACCCCACATACTAAATGGGCCGGCCCTTTAACAGGAAAGTGGGACCCACCTGTGTTTTTGGCCCGGCCCACTAGCGTGTTGGGCCGGCCCACTTGCTATACGGTGGACCCCACATACTAAATGGGCCGGCCCTTTAACCAGAAAGTGGGACCCACCGGTGTTTTGGCCCGGCCCACTATCTTGTTGGGCCGGCCCACTTGCTATATGGTGGACCCCGCATACTAAATGGGCCGGCCCTTTAAGCTGGAAAGTGGGACCCACTGTGTTTTTGGCCGGCCCACTATCTTGTTGGGCCGGCCCACTTGCTATATGGTGGACCCCACATACTAAATGGGCTGGCCCTTTAACGAGAAAGTGGGACCCACTGTGCTTTTGGCCGAGCCCATCGGCTTGTTGGGCCGACCCAGTTGATCTAATGTGGACCCCACGTACTAAATGGGTCGGCCCGATAGCAGGAAAGTGGGACCCACATGCTAATTGGGCCGGCCCAATAATTTTTTGGGCCGGCCCACTTGCTTTAAGGCGGACCCCACTTGTTAAATGGGCCGGCCCGATAACAGGAAAGTGGGTCCCACATGTCTTGTGGGCCGGCCCTTTTGCCTGTTGACAGGTCAAACGAGTGCATTCGGCCCGGCCCACATGCTTAGTGGGCCGACCCATTAAAGTTTTGACCAGTCAACTTTAGAGGTTAGGCCCGGTGTCGAGGGTGCTCCTCGGCAATGCCCTCCGATAGGGGCTTAGGGTTGATGGAATCCTGCAAGCTGACACGAGACATCGGTACACAGACAAGCGGGGAGAGCGATTTACCCAGGTTCGGGGCCCTCGGTGAGGTAAAACCCTTACGTCCTGCCTGTCTGTTCTTTGATTATGATGAAAACAGGTTACAATGGGGTGCCGAATAGTTCGGCTGTGATCTCGTCGAGATGCTAGTTGCTAGGGTAACCTAGTTCTAAGCTTCTGTTGGCTATTGTTGCTAAGATTGATTGTGTCCCTCGGCAGGCCCTCTCCTGGCCTTTATATAGGAGGCCGGGTCTCAAGGGTCCTACCCGAGGACGACTAGGTTTACGATAGATTAGATCTAATCTTTCCTTGTTTGTCCGTTTCCCGATCTTGTCCGCCAAGGAATCTTCGACGCACCGGCCTAGTGGCCCATCTCGCCTTCCGGTAGCTTCATGGGCCTCCAACTTGTCAATATCAGATAGGGCAATACTGGTTACCCGAAGGGTAATGCCCACGTCAGTAGCCCCCGAGTGTCTAGCCGAAAATAATTCGGGTAGAGACTGATGCATGTTTTCTTCTGATATTCTTCTCCTTCACTATTCTTGCTCATCTTAATTGTGCTTCATCTTCTTCTTATCGGGTGCGCGTCAGCGCTCCCGATGGGAGTAGCCCCCGAGTCTAGGTACGGATGCTTGCAATCCGTGCGTAGACTCAAGTTGTACCACTCGAATACTTTCCTCTGCCGAGGTCTTCATAAATCATCTGATATATTTTTTACGCAAAGGATAATGAGTAACGTGCCCAAATGTTGTTTGGTTAACTGCCGATGGCAAAACACCGTTACCCTACACAGAATCAAGTCCCCGGGCATGAACCTGGAGTGCAAAAAATTTCTATCGGGTGTGCATCACGAACTCCCGATGGGAGTAACAGGCCCCGAGTATCTGGGTGCGAGTGTTCTGTAACCGAGTGCTGGCTCAAAACTTTATCCTTCGACTGCTCATTCTGTCGAGTCCTCATTTATCGGGTGTGCGTCAGCGCTCCCGATGGGAGTAGCCCCCGAGTCTAGGTACGGATGCTTGCAATCCGTGCGTAGACTCAAGTCCTTCATCCGATAACTTTTCATGTTTCCTTCGAATGCTTTCAAGTTTTTCTTTATGACGTCATTGTTGACGTGCATCGTCTGTGACCTGATTGACAAGACTTGACCTGACGGACCCACCCTAGTTCTGCGCAGGCAGTTTTTAGGGCTTGATCAATGCACGCGTGGCGATTGAGGCGCCTCCTCGATTTTCGCACGACGTGGGAATAATGGGCCGCCGGTTTTACTCCTTATTCAGGCGCCACGTGTACAGCCAGATCTGCCCCACTTCCCACGACTCTTTGGAGAGTTATGGCCACGATTGGGCACAAATTCTTACGGGATAAATAGGGAGTCTCTCCTCTTTTTTATCTTTTACCTCGCTTACTGCTCATCTTCTTCCTCAAGCCCCCTTGTTCCTCCGCCTCTTCAGCAGGAGCTCCGTTCACCATGGGCAAGAAGAAGAGTGGCAGCACCTCGGAGGCGGACAAAGTCAGCCGCGATTGGAGCGCCTCCGCCATTTCCAGCCGCGATATCAACAAGCTTCGCGCCCTCGGCTTCATCTCCGCATCTGAGGAAGACATTCGTCTCCCAGGTCCAGTTACTCGCCCAAAACTTCCGAAGGGTTTCACCATTATGTTTGCTGCTTTCCTGTTTCGTGGTCTCTCTCTTCCGGCACACGAGTTTCTTCGCTCCCTCCTTTTCTTCTATGGGATTCAGCTCTGGCAGCTGACCCCAAATTCCATCCTTCATCTTTCCATATTTATTACCGTCTGCGAGGCTTTCCTCGGCATTGAGCCTCACTGGGGCCTTTGGAGGAAGATCTTCTATGTGAAACGTCACAATGACAGCAATGGCCCCCCTGTCGTTGGTGGCGTTGGTTTCGTCGTCAGGAAGGAGGTCGATTATTTCGACTACCCGATGAAGGAATCTGTCCAAGGCTGGCGCAACAAGTGGTTCTACCTGCGAGACCCCGCTATTCCTGGGCGGCGGTCAAACCTCCCCCCTTTTGACGATGTCTTGGTGGCTCACAAGAAGAAATCTTGGAACAACGCCTTTTCTCCCGAAGAAAAGGCAACAGCCGACGAGCTTTTCAAGCAAATTGTCATTTTGAAGAATTCAGGAGGCATGACGATGTGCGGTACTGAAGTAGTTTCAGTTTTCCTACAACGTCGAGTGCAGCCCCTGATGTCCCGCCCTCATCAGCTGTGGCTTTTACCGGTAAGAACGACAAGTCGAGAGTTAATTCCGCCGATCCGTCGGCAGAGGAGCTCCAGAACGAAGTTCGTCGGCTAACATGCCTCAGCACCAAGGACACTATTGTCTTGACATCGGCACGCCCTCCTTATGATTTGAAGCACCTTCCGTCCGAGGTAACCTTGTCATTCTTCGTTTACTGTCACTAGTAGAAATGCCCGTGCGTTGCCACGGGTTTTCAAATTTCATTTTTCAATGCATATATATAATTTGAGCTCAATATGAAAATTCAAATTCAAATCAAATCAGGAATATTATAATGTGCTATAGCATGATAATACAGAATATAATAACATGATATCATTTTCATAATACAACTACATTGCTTTAAAGAACGTTATACATGGTTGATCTCAGTAGGACGCAAGCAGTTGTAGAATTCTTGTACGTTATAAAAATTAAATAAGTACTCGACTAACTGTTTATACATGGTATCTGACCCTCAGGAAATACTTCATGCGCCCTGCACAACTGCTTTCTTCCATGGCACCGGCGTTGTGCCACACGACCCCCATCGCCGGCCAACTGCACCACTCGCTACCCTCCCCTCCACTTTCCAGATCGTCCGCCTTCTCCCCCTCCTCCGACGCGGTCCCGCTCCACTCCGTCCACCATCCATGCCTTCCCGTCCCAAGCTCCTAAATCGAGCAGCGCCGCCCGCGTGGAACCGACGTTTCTTCCCCAAACGCCGTGCTTCTCGGCCCAGATCCTTTCCTCGCTCTCCTCCAGCGTGACTCCCTACTCTCCTCCTGACCACCTTCTGTTCTATCGCGCGCAGCCGCAGACGAGCTCGCGAAGGTTGGGGAAGGCGGCGTCACGCGGGAGGGTGGCGGCGGCAGTGTGCTCTTCCTGCACAAGTTCTTGTTACAGATGTGTTGTCGTGTCGCGTCGCGTGGAGGAGTTGCACTGCATGTCGTCGGTGTCGCCGAAGCGCGGCTCCACAATGGTTGGAGGTCCTGAGACAAGTTTTGACATTGGCGACGCCGCCATGGCTGAGCTAAAGAGGACGAATTACAAGAACATTTAGGTCGGGGTATATTGGTCCAGGGTTCTTAGCCTGATGTTCAAATAAATAAAAAAATCAGAAAGGGCAAATTGTTAAAGCGCCAAGTAAAATCTATTGCAAAGTAATTGAGGGAAATCATAGAGGTGTCAAGTAAAGACTAAAGAGGGGCAAAAAATAAAGGGTGTGTTTGGTTTGTGCCCCAATTAGCCCCACCAAAATTTTGGCATGACCAATGCAAGGGCATGGCCAAAGTTTTGGCGAGCTGTTTTTGTTTGGATTGTAGCCATGCCATGTCCAATAACTTGACAGAATGGGTTAATGATTGGTTTGCAACTAACTGATTTGATAAGTAGTTATCTTCCGTAACTCTGTATATTCCACAAGTTAAGTAGATCGATATTAGGATGCAGTTAAAGGACGAAAATATCAAAACTTTGACACAACGCTGGAAGTTGCTACATAGGCGGTTTCTCGGGTGCATGCGCTCGCTAATTGTGTGGAGCCACTCATTCAATTACGATCTAAACTGATCAAATCACCAACTTGCATGCACCAGATAGCAATAAAAAAGGAAACAATATGTGAGATCCACCTAATCAGAGAGGGCAAGTCGCGTTGACAATTTTATGGCGGAGCTTCTGAGCGCCCTGGAATCGCCCCCGCTCGTTGGCGAGAAATATACGGGAGCGGGGCTGGCTGGGCGAGCCAATTCCTTGGCAACCATCCAAACGACTACCAAAATTTAAGGGTGAGCAAATATTTTGGTAGGGCCGGCTTTGGCTGCTATCCAAACACGCCCAAAATTCCCCTTCTTTCTCCCACCTCTCAACTTCCCGTCCATCCCTTTTTCTCACTGCTCTTCACTGTCGGCCGCCGCCGCCCCCGGCTTGGCTCACGTTGCCGCCCCGCGCCCTCCCTCTCGAAGCTCCTCCCGCTCCTCGCCTCCGCACCGCCCTCCCCGTCCTCTCCTCCGCCCTCTCGGGCGCGCTCCTCGCCGCGGTCGACGTCGCGGACCCCGCCTCCGCGCCGCTCGCCCGCGCCTTTCCTCGCCGCGGTCGACGTCGCGGACCCCGCCTCCGCGCCGCTCGCCTGCGCCTTTCCTCGCCGCCGCGGCCGCCCCCCCCCCCCCCCGCCGCTCCTCCCCGCTGACGCCGCGCTCATCGCCCAGCGGCTGCTCCTTGAGTTCGCGGGCACCGACGAGGCGCCGCCCAAGGCCAAGGGGAAGAGAGAGGACGCGGCGCATATGAAGAACCTGTTATAGGAACATAATTGCTTGGTATATTTCTCAATTCCTACCTTGCTTACTCTTAGAGAAAAAATCTGGAAGTGGATATGGACCCTCAAAGGAGGGTAATTCACCTAAGCATAAACTGATTGGGCTTCAAGTATGTTCCTATTTTGTTTTCTTTATAGTTTTGAGAGAAGAATAAGAACTGCCTTTTAACTACTTTCAGTTGTCCATACCCACTTACACCTATACTTCTCTTATTAAAAAAAATCGTAGGGTCCATTTAGTTAGGCTTCCAAGCCATTGGGGACTGTGTATTATTGCAAACTGCTATTTTTTTGTCTGGATAATTAAACACGGTATTTCTGGCTTGACTAACTGATGCAATTTTGCATGAACATTACTTTGGGTCAGGTTCTTTTGTCGTACTAAAGATTTGCGGGTGGGATAAGTATCAAGAATTTTGAGGAGCTAGATTGCCTTTTTTCCCATAAGCTAGACTGTGGTAATTAGTAATTAGTCAGTAGTTATTCAAAAACAGATTCAAGCAGGTTATGCAAATCATATTGCATAAGGAAGGTGATCTTCTCATCTTAATTATGGAGAGCTTATGATGGAATTTTTGTTTCCTCGTAATCCTACCGCATGCTGGCATCTTTCTTGCATCGTTTGCATTAATCGCACTATCAATCAAATCGTTGCTTGCCAAAAATAGCTTCCACGAGAATGACTGTTGATTTGTACATGTTGAGCCCAAATGTTGTGTCCCTGTCTGAATTTCGCCATCTACAGATTTCCCTCGTATAATTATTTCTGATCCTTCCATGCAACAGACTGAATCAAAGAGTGAAATGCTATTGTTAATTAGAGATTTCTATGCCCGAGCTGAAATATATGATATTTAAGAGTTTGGGTGCTCTAGGTACAGTCTCAATGGTGTAAAGGGATTAATTGTTGATGCTGATTATGCTGTTTCACCTATGTTCATAATGTGGACATATCCAAATATTTCTCTCGGTTATTTGCCATCTTTAAGTTAGCTCTGCAGCATTTCACTTACTGCCTCTAATTATGCTATGAATTTAGGATGTGTTGAAAACATTTTAAGTTCTAACCACAATATCTTTAAGTACCCCTGCAGCCACTCACACTATTTTCAGTTGTAACCACACGTATTGGTGATTAGTCACAACACCACATCACCTCGTATTAGTGATTCTCCACACCTATGGGAAATTTCCTTCAGTCAATCTTACACACAAGGGTTTCAGTCGATCATGTGCTCTGCACGTACTGGTTTTCATGCTCTAAAGGACATTTCATCTAACCGACAGTATTATTTTGTATTTTCCAATCAAATAAATGTTCTAATTTTGCTTCCTGCATTTTATTGGCGTTTGTTGGTAGGGTCTTCTCCCTAAGATGAGCTCCTGATTTTGGGTAAAGACATCATATACTGAGCAGAACATATACATCATAATCCAGTTTCAGTTTTTCTCGTATCAAGCATGGCGGACGCTTGAAGACGGCACACACAGTTTTCGAGCGTATTTCGACTCACCTAGCAATGAACTAATAACCTCTAAGGCATAACATCGTATCTTGGAGGTGTAATATATATGAGTTTGGCATGTCACTTATGGATTGGCAGCGTGACTTATGGAGGTGATTAGGAAGCATTACAACGATGGGTCCGATTGGTTTGGCATGAAAGTTAATTGTTTGTGAGAGTGAGTTTGGCATGTGAATTATTGTGCGATTTGCTGATTGCCTTCGATTATTTTGGCATGTGACTTATTGTGCGATTTGCTGATTGTCTTTGATTATTTTGGCATGTGAATTATTGCGTGATTATTGCTGATTTCCGTTCCTTGTTGTTTTGCTGATTTCCGTTATTTGGTGATGGTTGACGAAAGATGATGGCAGAAAATGGAGGAAGTTCCTCTTTTTTATATAGTAGAGATTAATTCCTTTTTCTGCTTGCGCCTTATGTGTTTTTTATCCTTTCGCAGGCTCTCACTGTCGCCCGATGTTATCCTCCCTCACCCGAGAGCGGAGTGGTATTAGAAGACGACGATGACGACTCCGAGGGAACCGAGGATGCTCAGCATGCCCTTGAGGACAGCGATGTCCAAGAGGAGGAAACTGCTGAAGATGACGCCTTCTTCAGGAGCAAACGTCGCAAGCAGGTACATGATGATCTTATCGCTTCGGCTGAATCAAGTTCTTCGGGAGGAGATAATGATGCCGACGAAGCTGCTTCACCTCCTCCTGCTAAGAAGGGTTCAACAAGTTTCTTCGTGGACGAAGATGATCTGGACCTGTGAGCATTTATACTCTTTGTTACTTTTATTTCTTGTCACCTTGTATACTAACTGCTCGCCATACTTGAACAGTTCTGCCGATGACGATGACGATGTTCCTCTCGCAAAGAGGGCTAAACTAGTCTCTGAAAGAGTAGCATCGGCTAAGGAATTGAACCCTTCTCCTGCCAAGTCGACACCTCCATCCCGAACGGGTGTAGAGAAGGTCCCGGTGTCAAGAGTTATTCCTTCCGATGATGCTCCCACCCCGCCGGCTGGCCGAGATCACGTAAGTATTTTAATCTGTCAAGCTTTGCTGGATTTCCATCACCTGACTCCTCTTGACTTTTTCCTGGCTGCAGCCAATTTACGCCACAGTCGATGCTGTAGCGGACTTTGCGGAACAATTTACCCGCCTCGAAGCCGAAAACTCCCAACTTCGGAAGGCCGTCAGATCTTCGGCTGATCAGGTAGTCGAAGCCAACAGGCTTGCTGCCGATGCCAAAAGTGAAAATGCCTTGCTGAAGGAAGAAGTAAGTCGGCTGAAGCGTCAAATGAAGGATGACCAAGATGCCAGGCGTGCAGCGGCGGCTGTGATTGATGAGAAGGAGGGTGTCCTCCGTGATTCTATCAAGGATTTATTGGGTAGAAATCCTTACGGTGCTCCATCCCTTTCTTGATGCTTTCTCCGTTGATTACTAATACTCTCTTTTTCAGAGGCCGCCGATTTAACTGTCAGCCGACGTCATCAGCTTCGGGAGGATTCTACGGCCGACGCCTTGTCGCTGGCTGCTGAGTCAAATGTCCAGATCCTCAGATTACTGCAGAAGTCCAAGGGAGCACTATCGAAGTTATACTCGATGATCTTCCCTAAGGCGAAGTTGGACAAGACTCTCGACGAGATGGCTGAAGCCTTCCTTGTCGATCCCTCCGAACCTATAGAGGTATTGAAACGTCGCAGCCGCTTGATTGGTGCAGTTCTTACTTTCCAGTTGCTTATGGGCCACGGGATGGGGTCGGAATTGGAAGAGTTCTCTAAGGCATCGCCTGTTGATGATGAAAATCATCGAGTCGACCTTGAGCCTTTCAAAAGATCGGCAATTACCTGCGCCAACCGGCTTCTGAAGTTGGTGGATGAAGCACGAGCCGAGCCTGCTCCCGAGTCAGCCCCTGTTTCAACGTCGGCTGATCCTTGAACTGTTATTTGATTTGTTGTACATAACAATTGTTTAAATTCGGCTCTGTTGCCAAACATCCTTTTGCCTGTATGATGTGCACTTAATGCTCCCGATGGGAGTTTCTTTTGTATATGAATGCATTGGTCTGAAGTAAGGACGTATTGCAGATTCCCTCGTCTTCTTCCCGTGCTGAGCTTTTTCCGAATTCTTCGGATAATGATGAATCATGCCTTGTTCGTCAGTTACGCGACCAGGTGTCTAGTCTAAATAAAGACATTACTTCTCTTCGTGCGATGGCTGCCTTGGTGAAGAAGAAGGGAGAGATAGCGACTGCCATTGAACAATACGCTCTTGATGGTCTTCATGTTGCTACCGAAAGCTTGAACTGTGAGTGTTTGCCCGCCTCCTGTTTCTAGGTATAGCTTGAATGTTTTAACATTCGTTCCTTTTCCAGTCGTGGCTTCGGATGCAGCTGAGGAAAACAGAAAGATCCATGAAGAGGTTGAAGCCATGACTGACGTTGCGCATCCGAATCATGGTTTGTGGTTGCATCGTCCGAAGGTTGTCGTCATGGCGAAGTTTAAATATCGGGTGGGAAAGGCGCATTATTATTTTGATAAGTTCCATGCTCATCTTATGATGTTTTGGAACACCTTGTTTCCTCTAGACCGGGCACCCGAAAACTTATCCGCCTTGTTCACCCGATTCAAGTCTCCCGAAAGGATTCGGTCTGTTGGTACGGAAGGAACTCCTGGCTGGTGCAGAGCTTGCTTTTTCTTCAATACTGGCATGCCATCCATCTTTAGATTTGGGAGCCGTGGCGAATACTGAGAGGAGCTTAGGCCAGTATTATGATGCTGCTAGGGGTCCTGCTTTCACCATCGTTTCTCGGATGGAGTCCTGCCTTGAGAAGGACCTGAAGTCTCATTGGGAGCGGGGAGTTCGACCATGAATGTAATGGCCTTATTTCCTGCATGAAATGATTTTGTGTAAATTTATTGCATACGTTGTATGTTATATTAATTCGATTGATATTTTGTTTGCCGCGGGCGGCTGAGTGATCAGTTCAGCCTGCTCTCCTGACGACTTCGTTGGATTATGCAACGTTATTGCGAAGCCTTTGCGTAAGTTTTTGCAAGAGCGAGACCCATCGACTTAGTCGAGGGAATTAGACGCTTGGCATCGTCATGCGGTGCACCGGTTTGAGCCTTGTTTTATGATAATGTAACCATCGACTGCAGCACTCATATATTTTCTCGAGGCTTGGATTGGTTGTTTTTTCTTTTGGTGTGCCACTAATCTTAGCTCTCGCTGAGAGTATTTAATTAATGACACTGCATGTTTCTTGGGCCAACGCTCCCGATGGGAGTAAGAGCCGATGGTAGGGGCCTCAGTCGACCTGTTCGGGTGGTGGGGCCTGAATTTAAGAAAAGAGGCGGAAAACCTGATTAAGACTTTATTTATAAAGTAAAGCAACCTTAAGGGCTGTAAAAAACGAAAAACAATCGCGCCCTATGTATAAAATCGTCGCAGGTGTGCAACATTCCATGGATTGTCGACATCTTTTCCTGAAGTTGGATTTTTGAGCCTATATGCTCCTCCTGGTATCACTTCGGTGATGATGTAGGGTCCCTCCCATGGAGACTCGAGTTTCGAGGGTCGTTTTTGCTTTAGCCGAAGTACCATATCTCCAACGTTAAAGCATCGGTTGCGTATTCGTCGGCTGTGGTAATTCCTCAACGCCTGCTGGTATACCGTGGTTCGGGCTAAAGCAATGTCTCTGGCTTCATCCAGTAGGTCAACAACATCTTGCAGTGCAATGTTGGAGGAAAGTTCTGTGTATGCCGTCACTCGAGGTGCTTCGAATCGAACATCAGCTGGTAGGACTGCCTCGGCCCCATGTACCAGAAAGAAAGGAGTGTACTGAGTCGACCTATTCGGCGTGGTACGCAAACTCCAAAGTACTGATGGCAACTCTTCGACCCAAGCTCTCGCTGCGCTCGTAAGGCGTTTCTTGAGGCCGTCTCCTATTAGACCGTTGATCCTCTCCACCTGCCCGTTTGTTTGCGGGTGAGCCACTGATGCAAATTTCAACTTTATTCCTCTGTCGTCACAAAATTCTCGGAACTCTTTGGAGTCAAAGTTAGTCCCATTATTTGTGACGATACTGTGAGGTACTCCAAATCGACATGTTATTTCCTTGAAGAATTGGACTGCTGTTGTTGCCTTCTGGTTTCGTACTGGCACTGCTTCGATCCACTTTGTGAATTTATCAACTGCGACTAGTAAGTACGTGTGTCCCCCAGGCGATGACCTCGGCAGTGGCCCAACTTGATCGAGTCCCCATTGGGCGAACGGCCACGCCAAGGGTATCGGCATTAGATCCGTTGCAGGAGCGTGTGGTTTTGGGGAGAACCGTTGGCAGGGGTCGCACTTCATGACCAGATCCCGGGCGTCTGTGATGGCGTGTATTTCACACGTTCGTTGGGCAACCCCAAGAGGAAGGTATGATGCGCACAGCAGCAAGTTTTCCCTCAGAAAGAAACCAAGGTTTATCGAACCAGGAGGAGCCAAGAAGCACGTTGAAGGTTGATGGCGGCGGGATGTAGTGCGGCGCAACACCGGGGATTCCGGTGCCAACATGGAACCCGCACAACACAACCAAAGTACTTTGCCCCAACGAAACGAGTGAGGTTGTCAATCTCACCGGCTTGCTCGTAACAAAGGATTAACCGAATTGTGTGGAAGATGATTGTTTGCGAGAGAAAACGAGTAGAACAAGTATTGCAACAGATTTGTATTTCGAGTATTAAAGAATGGACCGGGGTCCACAGTTCACTAGAGGTGTCTCTCCCATAAGATAAAAGCATGTTGGGTGAACAAATTACAGTCGGGCAATTGACAAATAGAGAGGGCATAACAATGCACATACATGTCATGATAAGTATAGTGAGATTTAATTGGGCATTACGACAAAGTACATAGACCGCCATCCAACCGCATCTATGCCTAAAAAGTCCACCTTCGAGTTATCGTCCGAACCCCTTCCAGGTATTAAGTTGCAAAGCAACGAGACAATTGCATTAAGTATGGTGCGTAATGTAATCAACAACTACATCCTCGGACATAGCGCCAATGTTTTATCCCTAGTGGCAACGAGCACAACACAACCTTAGAACTTTCACGTCATCGTCCCGGTGTCAATGCGGGCATGAACCCACTATCGAGCATAAATACTCCCTCTTGGAGTTAAAAGCAAAAACTTGGCCGAGCCTCTACTAGTAACGGAGAGCATGCAAGATCATAAACAACACATATGTAATAACTTGATAATTAACATAACATGGTATTCTCTATCCATCGGATCCCGACAAACACAACATAGAGTATTACGGATAGATGATCTTGATCATGTTAGGCAGCTCACAAGATCCAACAATGAAGCACAATGAGGAGAAGACAACCATCTAGCTACTGCTATGGACCCATAGTCCAGGGGTGAACTACTCACTCATCACTCCGGAGGCGACCATGGCGGTGTAGAGTCCTCCGGGAGATGAATCCCCTCTCCGGCAGGGTGCCGGAGGAGATCTCCGGAATCCCCCGAGATGGGATCGGCGGCGGCGGCGTCTTAGTAAGGTTTTCCGTATCGTGGTTTTTCGCCTCGGGGGTTTTGCGACGGAGGCTTTAAGTAGGCGGAAGGGCGAGTCGGGGGCCGACGAGGGGCCCACACCACGGGCGGCGCGGGCCCCCTTGGCCGCGCCGCCATGTGGTTTGGCCACCTCGTGGCCCCACTTCGTATGCTCTTCGGTCTTCCGGAAGGTTCGTGGCGAAATAGGCCCCCGGGTCTTTGTTTCGTCCAATTCCGAGAATATTTCGTTACTAGGATTTCGAAACCAAAAACAGCGAGAAAACGAGAACCGGCACTTCGGCATCTTGTTAATAGGTTAGTTCCGGAAAATGCACGAATATGACATAAAGTGTGCATAAAACATGTAGGTATCATCAATAATATGGCATAGAACATAAGAAATTATCGATACGTCGGAGACGTATCAAGCATCCCCAAGCTTAGTTACGCTCGTCCCGAGCGGAGTAAAACGATAACAAAGATAATTTCTGAAGTGACATGCCATCATAACCTTGATCATACTATTTGTAAACATATGTAGTGAATGCAGCGATCAAAACAATGGTAATGACATGAGTAAACAACTGAATCATAAAGCAAAGACTTTTCATGAATAGTACTTCAAGACAAGCATCAATAAGTCTTGCATAAGAGTTAACTCATAAAGCAATAAATCAAAGTAAAGGCATTGAAGAAACACAAAGGAAGATTAAGTTTCAGCGGTTGCTTTCAACTTGTAACATGTATATCTCATGGATAATTGTCAACATAGAGTAATATAACAAGTACAATATGCAAGTATGTAGGAATCAATGCACAGTTCACACAAGTGTTTGCTTCTTGAGGTGGAGAGAGATAGGTGAACTGAATCAACATAAAAGTAAAGAGAATGGTCCTTCAAAGAGGAAAGCATCGATTGCTATATTTGTGCTAGAGCTTTTATTTTGAAAACATGAAACAATTTTGTCAACGGTAGTAATAAAGCATATGAGTTATGAAAATTATATCTTACAAGTTGCAAGCCTCATGCATAGTATACTAATAGTGCCCGCACCTTGTCCCAATTAGCTTGGACTACCGGATCTTTGCAATGCACGTGTTTTAACCAAGTGTCACAATGGGGTACCTCCATGCCGCCTCGTACAAAGGTCTAAGGAGAAAGCTCGCATTTTGGATTTCTCGCTTTTGATTATTCTCAACTTAGACATCCATACCGGGACAACATGGACAACAGATAATGGACTCCTCTTTAATGCATAAGCATGTGGCAACAATTATTATTCTCATATGAGATTGAGGATGTATGTCCAAAACTGAAACTTCCACCATGAATCATGGCTTTAGTTAGCGGCCCAATGTTCTTCTCTAACAATATGCATGCTCCAACCATAAAGGTGGTAGATCTCTCTTACTTCGGACAAGACGGACATGCATAGCAACTCACATGATATTCAACAAGGAATAGTTGATGGCGCCCCAGAAGCATGGTTATCGCACAACAAGCAACTTAATAAGAGATAAAATGCATAAGTACATATTCAATACCACAATAGTTTTTAAGCTATTTGTCCCATGAGCTATATATTGCAAAGATGAATGATGGAATTTTAAAGGTAGCACTCAAGCAATTTACTTTGGAATGGCGGATAAATACCATGTAGTAGGTAGGTATGGTGGACACAAATGGCATAGTGGTTGGCTCAAGTATTTTGGATGCATGAGAAGTACTCCCTCTCGATACAAGGTTTAGGCTAGCAAGGTTATTTGAAACAAACTCAAGGATGAACGGTACAACAAAACTCACATAAAAGACATATTGTAAACATTATAAGACTCCATACAGTCTTCCTTGTTGTTCAAAACTCAATACTAGATGTTATCTAGACTCTAGAGAAACCAAATATGCAAACCAAATTAGCAAGCTCTAAGTGTTTCTTCATTAATGGGTGTAAAGTATATGATGCAAGAGCTTAAACATGAGCACAACAATTGGCAAGTATCAAATTATCCAAGACATTTTAGAATTACTACATGTAGCATTTTCCAATTCCAACCATATAACAAATTAACGAAGAAGAAACTTCGCCATGAATACTATGAGTAGAGCCTAAGGACATATTTGTCCATATGCTACAGCGGAGCGTGTCTCTCTCCCATAAAGTGAATGCTAGGATCCATTTTATTCAAACAAAACAAAAAACAAAAACAAACCGACGCTCCAAGCAAAGTGCATAAGATGTGACGGAATAAAAATATAATTTCAGGGGAGGAACCTGATAATGTTGTCGATGAAGAAGGGGATGCCTTGGGCATCCCCAAGCTTAGACGCTTGAGTCTTCTTAGAATATGCAGGGGTGAACCACCGGGGCATCCCCAAGCTTAGAGCTTTCACTCTCCTTGATCATATTGCATCATACTCCTCTCTTGATCCTTGAAAACTTCCTCCACACCAAACTCGAAACAACTCATTAGAGGGTTAGTGCACAATAAAAATTAACATGTTCAGAGGTGACACAATCATTCTTAACACTTCTGGACATTGCATAAAGCTACTGGACATTAATGGATCAAAGAAATTCATCCAACATAGCAAAAGAGGCAATGCGAAATAAAAGACAGAATCTGTCAAAACAGAACAGTCCGTAAAGATGGATTTTATTAGGCCACCAGACTTGCTCAAATGAAAATGCTCAAATTGAATGAAAGTTGTGTACATATCTGAGGATCATGCACGTAAATTTTCTTAATTTTCTGAGCTACCTACAGGGAGGTAGACCCAGATTCGTGACAGCAAAGAAATCTGTAACTGCGCAGTAATCCAAATCTAGTACTTACTTTTCTATCAAAGACTTTACTTGGCACAACAAAACTCAAAACTAAGATAAGGAGAGGTTGCTACAGTAGTAAACAACTTCCAAGACACAAATATAAAACAAAAATACTGGAGTAAAAACATGGGTTGTCTCCCATAAGCGCTTTTCTTTAACGCCTTTCAGCTAGGCGCAGAAAGTGTATCTCAAGTGACATCGAGAGATGAAGCATTGACATTACCTTGGGCTTTACCCTTACCTTTCTTGTCCTTACTCTTTGGCTTAGGGAATATATGACTACCCCCGGGTGTAGAGGTGAATTTTATGGTGCCTTCTCTCACGTCTATGACTGCTCCCAATAATTTCAGCAGGGATCTTCCGAGTGTGATTTGTCCTGTTCCTGCGCATTCAATGACAAGGTAATCAACGAATATTGTTATCCCAAGAATGGTTGTATGCACACCCGCAGCTATCCCTTTAGGAATTATAACAGAGTTATCAATAAGAGTTATTCCTTCTCCCCTTCAGTGAATTCCCAAAGTTTCAAAGATTTATGAATCCCCTTAGGCATTAGGCAAAATTCAGTCATAATATCACAATTAGCACGAAGAGTTTGGTTACCTATGACAATTTTAATAGTAGGTTTCCACAATGAAGGTTCAGAGTTCACTAAAACTTGATCACGACGGTTACGAATGTATCCATAATTTTCATTTAAGCGAGATGCACTTGTCTCAAGAGTATTTAATCTATTATGAATGCTAATAAGGGCTGAATCAAAATTATTAGATGAATCATGTGATGCAACCAACTTCTTTATGGCATTAAAAGCTTGATCCCCATTACAATGGAGGAAATCTCCTCCCACTAGAGCATCCAAGGCATATCTATAGCGAATCATAAGACCAAAATAAAAATTACTAAGGAGCAAACTTAGAGTCATTTGAGGTTCAGTTTTACGATAAGAAGTAAAAATTCTAGACCAAGCATCCTTAAAACTTTCCTCATCCCCTTGTTTAAAAGTAAAGACTAATTCCTCAGGTGAAGAAGTAGCAGGTACAGAGCTAGACACGATAACAAAAGTAAACTAAATGCAAGTAAACTAAATTTTTTGTGTTTTTGATATAGCAAACAAGACAGTAAATAAAGTAAAGCTAGCAACTAATTTTTTTGTCTTTTGATATAAGTGCAGCAAACAAAGTAGTAAATAAAATAAAGCAAGACAAAAACAAAGTAAAGAGGTTGGGAAGTGGAGACTCCCCTTGCAGCGTGTCTTGATCTCCCCGCAACGGTGCCGGAAAAAGAGCTTGATGGCGTGTATTTCACACGTTCGTTGGGCAACCCCAAGAGGAAGGTATGATGCGCACAGCAGCAAGTTTTCCCTCGAAAGAAACCAAGGTTTATCGAACCAGGAGGAGCCAAGAAGCACGTTGAAGGTTGATGGCGGCGGGATGTAGTGCGGCGCAACACCGGGGATTCCGGCGCCAACGTGGAACCTGCACAACACAACCAAAGTACTTTGCCCCAACGAAATAGTGAGGTTGTCAATCTCACCGGCTTGCTCGTAACAAAGGATTAACCGAATTGTGTGGAAGATGATTGTTTGCGAGAGAAAACAGTAGAACAAGTATTGCAGCAGATTTGTATTTCAGTATTAAAGAATGGACCGGGGTCCACAGTTCACTAGAGGTGTCTCTCCCATAAGCTAAAAGCATGTTGGGTGAACAAATTACAGTCGGGCAATTGACAAATAGAGAGGGCATAACAATGCACATACATGGCATGATAAGTATAGTGAGATTTAATTGGGCATTACGACAAAGTACATAGACCGCCATCCAACTGCATCTATGCCTAAAAAGTCCACCTTCGGGTTATCGTCCGAACCCCTTCCAGTATTAAGTTGCAAAGCAACAGACAATTGCATTAAGTATGGTGCGTAATGTAATCAACAACTACATCCTCGGACATAGCGCCAATGTTTTATCCCTAGTGGCAACAGCACAACACAACCTTAGAACTTTCACGTCACTCGTCCCGGTGTCAATGCGGGCATGAACCCACTATCGAGCATAAATACTCCCTCTTGGAGTTAAAAGCAAAAACTTGGCCGAGCCTCTACTAGTAACGGAGAGCATGCAAGATCATAAACAACACATATGTAATAACTTGATAATTAACATAACATGGTATTCTCTATCCATCGGATCCCGACAAACACAACATAGAGTATTACGGATAGATGATCTTGATCATGTTAGGCAGCTCACAAGATCCAACAATGAAGCACAATGAGGAGAAGACAACCATCTAGCTACTGCTATGGACCCATAGTCCAGGGGTGAACTACTCACTCATCACTCCGGAGGCGACCATGGCGGTGTAGAGTCCTCCGGGAGATGAATCCCCTCTCCGGCAGGGTGCCGGAGGAGATCTCCAGAATCCCCCGAGATGGGATCGGCGGCGGCAGCGTCTCAGTAAGGTTTTCCGTATCGTGGTTTTTCGCCTCAGGGGTTTCGCGACGGAGGCTTTAAGTAGGCGGAAGGGCAGAGTCGGGGGGCTGACGAGGGGCCCACACCACAGGGCGGCGCGGGCCCCCTTGGCCGCGCCGCCATGTGGTTTGGCCACCTCGTGGCCCCACTTCGTATGCTCTTCGGTCTTCTGGAAGGTTCGTGGCGAAATAGGCCCCTGGGTCTTTGTTTCGTCCAATTCCGAGAATATTTCGTTACTAGGATTTCGAAACCAAAAACAGCAGAAAACGAGAACCGGCACTTCGGCATCTTGTTAATAGGTTAGTTCCAGAAAATGCACGAATATGACATAAAGTGTGCATAAAACATGTAGGTATCATCAATAATATGGCATAGAACATAAGAAATTATCGATACGTCGGAGACGTATCAGTCTGCTGCCGCTGTTGGCCAGTAAAATCCTGCCCTGAAGGCTTTTGCTACAAGAGCCCTACTTCCTGCATGATGCCCGCAAGTCCCCTCGTGTATCTCGCGCAGCAATGCCCTTCCGTCGTCAATGGAGATGCACCTTTGGAAGATACCAGATATGCTACGCTTGTAGAGTTCACCATTTACTATGGTGAAAGCTTTCGATCGCCTGACGATTCGTTTTGCTTCTAATGGATCCGCCGGCAGTTCCTGTCTTGCAAGATACGCCAGGAATGGCTTAGTCCATAGCGGTTCGAGGAGGAGGACTTGTGCGGTCGGCGTTTCGTTGGTTACTTGTTGCGGGTTTGGTTCTGCATCCTCAGTCGATGGTTTCAAGGGCGTCAGCGCCTTCTCTTTTATCGATCGCTGAGTAATTACTTCGTAAAATACTCCATCCGGGATGGGAGAGCACATAGAGCCGATGTTCGCTAAGGTGTCGGCTTCCTCGTTGCTGGCTCTGCCGATATGCTTGAGTTCACACCCCTCGAACTTGGCTTCCATATTTTGATACAGCTGCCGATAGGCGACCATGTTGTCACTAACTGCGTCACACAGATTCATCGACTATTGTACTACCAAGTTGGAGTCCCCGTAGATTTCCAGGCGAGTCGCTCCGCATGCCTTTGCCATCTTCATTCCGTGCAGCAGTGCTTCGTATTCTGCTTCATTGTTTGTCGGCAGAGAAAAGTTCATACGTAGTATATATTTCATCTTATCTCCTTGTGGTGATATCAGCACCACTCCTGCTGCAGCGCCTGTGCTTCGCTTTGACCCGTCGAAATACATTACCCATGATCCCGACATGTCGGGTGCTGCCGGTGTCTGGGATTGGATCCAGTCTGCCACAAAGTCTGGGAGGATTTGGGATTTTATGGCCGTCCGGTTAACGTAAGTTATGTCGTGAGGTGCTATCTCGATGGCCCATTGAGACACTCGACCGGTGGCCTCTGGATTGGTCATTATGTTTTTCAACGGAGCTTCACTCACGATGACGATTGGATGCTCTGTGAAGTAATGCCGTAGTTTGCTGGCTGACCTCCAAACTGCATATGCCAGCTTCTGATGATGAGGGTACCTCTGTCTTGCGGGTGTGAGTACTTCGCTGAGATAGTAAACGGGCCTTTGCACGCCGTGTACTCTTCCTGCCTCTTCTCGTTCGACGACCAAGACGCCGTTGAAGACTTGAACTGTCGCAGCGATGTACATGAGCAGCGTTTCCTTCTCGCGGGGGGTTACAAGGACTGGAGACGTCGACAAGATCCTCTTTAGATTATCGAAGGATTCCTGTGCCTCCTTCGTCCACTCGAACTTTTCCGATTTTTTCATCAAATTGTAGAAAGGAAAAGCTTTTTCTCCTAGCTTGGCAATAAACCTGTCGAGTGCTGCCAAACGTCCCGCCAATTGCTGCACTTGGTGCGGATTCTTTGGCGGCTCCATGTCGAGAATAGCTTTGATTTTCAAAGGATTGGCTTCAATTCCCCTGGCCGAGATGAAGTACCCTAGTACTTGCCCCCCTGGTACTCCAAAGAAGCATTTTTTGGGATTTAACTTGATCTTGTACCTATCCAGGTTATCGAAGGTTTCCCGCAAATCGTCGACGAGGGTGGCAGCGTGCTTCGTTTTCACTACAATATCGTCGATGTAAACTTCGATGTTACGCCCGATCTGCTCACCAAGGCAAGCTTGCATGCAGCG
This sequence comes from Lolium rigidum, assembly GCF_022539505.1. NCBI lineage: Eukaryota > Viridiplantae > Streptophyta > Magnoliopsida > Poales > Poaceae > Lolium > Lolium rigidum. The sequence goes on along the minus strand of NC_061511.1, from coordinate 222,381,763 downwards.
TTGGTAAGTTGCTCCCGCATTTTTCAGCCCGAAGGTCATGACGTTGTAACAGAAAACGCCGTGTGGGGTGATGAACGCGGTTAGCTCCTGATCTTCTTTCTTCAATTTGATTTGATTATACCCAGAATAGGCATCGAGGAAGGAGAGACGATCGCATCCAGCTGTGGAATCAACTATCTGATCAGTCCGAGGCAACGGGAAGTGATCTTTCGGACAGTGCTTGTTAAGGCCGGTGTAGTCGATACACATGCGCAGAGCGGTGGTGTCCTTCTTGGGTACCATGACAGGATTAGCCACCCATTCCGATTCCTTGAGCTCTCGGATGAATCCTGCTTTGCGAAGTCGATTGATCTCTTCGCCAATTGCTCTCCGCTTGGGCTCAGAGAATCGACGCATCGACTGTTGCACTGGTTTGGCTGTTGGGTCAACATTAAGGGCGTGCTCAGCGAGTTCCCTGGGGATACCTGGCATGTCGGATGGTTCCCATGCAAATATCTCCCAGCGCTCACGGAGGAACTCGATGAGCGCGCCTTCCTATGCGATCGCGAGGTCAGCCGATATATTGACCGTTTTCTTCGGGTCATTGGGGTGCACCTGCAGTTTCTTGGCTTCCTTTGTAGTGTCGAACTCGTCGTATCTTACGTTTCGGTTGTCGGCTGGTGGTTGCGTATGATCTACTGCTGCGTCGATTGCGTTGAGTTCCTCCTTGGCGCCGAATTTCGAAGCGATCTTCTGAAACTCCCTATCACAGGTGTCTGACCGAGAAAAACTCCCGTGAACGGTTATTGGGGTCCCGTTGTTGCCTTGCATCTTTAGCTTTAGGTACGCATAATGAGGTACGGCCATAAACTTGGCGAACGCTGGCCTGCCGAGGATGGCATGGTACTGGGATTCCCAGTCGACGACTTCAAACTCGATCTTTTCTTTCCTAAAATTGGTGGGCGTGCCGAAGACTACATCCAACGATGTTTTCCCAAGAGAATAAGCGGGTCGAGTCGGTATAATGCCATGGAATCTCGTATCGGATTCCTTCAGCATATCGACTGTTAAACCCATTGCTTTCATTGTGTTGGCAAATAGTAAATTTAGGCCGCTTCCTCCGTCCATGAATACTTTGCTCATGTTATACCCTCCGATCTGTGCCTCAAGGACTAGAGCTGCATGGCCGGGTCTAGGAACGGCTTTCGGGTGATCCGTTCGTCGAAGGAGATGCTTTGTTCCGACCAGTTGATGAATTCGGGTGTGTCGACCATAGCGACTTCTGCATACTTCACTTCCCGCGAGAATTTCTTGATTTCTCTTTTTGAAAAGCTGGTTTTATGAATCATGCTGACCTGCCCACGCGGCTCTGGGAATACCTCGGCTGGTGCATACTCGTCCTTCTCCATTGGTTCGTATGGCTTCTGCACGTATGGCTCTGGCACGTACGGCTCTGCCCGATAGCTGTAGGATCTCGCTCTCTTCTCCATCATGTGGACTCTTGATATAGCTTCACTCCTGAGGTCATCGCAGAACTGACGGATCTCCAAGAAGTGTCGGCAGTTCCTTAACAGGTGACTGGATTTCTCTCGACCGTCCTTTGGGTCGAAATAGGAGTGGAGATAGCATGGTGCGTTGAGTTGCTCCGTGGCCGTCAGGTGCGGCGAACGGGCGCGGCCATGGATCGATTGCACGCCCTCCTGTTCCCGTTCGGACTGGCGATGATGAGGCGCTGCATGTTCTTCTTCTCCATAGCATAATTCCCTTCGCCTTTTCTTCCTTGCTGTCGCGAGGTCAAAACTTCCTCGGCTGTTTCCATGCATGCTCCTGGGCGGAATTCCCGAAGTTGCTGCCAAGGTATCCTCTGCCGAAACCGAGGGCCCAAAATCGGACGTATCCGTCGTTGGAAGACGAAGAAAGCCCTTGGGGTCGATGATAAAGTGGACGCCTCCAAAGGTAGTGGTCATGTTGTCACACGATTCCGTAGGAACTGAGTGCGACATTTTGAGGTGAGGTACGAACTCGAAAGATCCGCAGCGGATCGAATCCTTCGGGTTTGGGGGTGTTGGTGACTCAAGCACGAACGCCGCGGATGTGATCGGTACCGCCGATGCTCCGCCTTGTGCCGACAGGGTTCCCACGGACGGTGCCAATTGTCGAGGGTGCTCCTCGGCAATGCCCTCCGATAGGGGCTTAGGGTTGATGGAATCCCGCAAGCTGACACGAGACATCGGTACACAGACAAGCGGGGAGAGCGATTTACCCAGGTTCGGGGCCCTCGGTGAGGTAAAACCCTTACGTCCTGCCTGTCTGTTCTTTGATTATGATGAAAACAGGTTACAATGGGATGCCGAATAGTTCGGCTGTGATCTCGTCGAGATGCTAGTTGCTAGGGTAACCTAGTTCTAAGCTTCTGTTGGCTATTGTTGCTAAGATTGATTGTGTCCCTCGGCAGGCCCTCTCCTGGCCTTTATATAGGAGGCCGGGTCTCAAGGGTCCTACCCGAGGACGACTAGGTTTACGATGAGATTAGATCTAATCTTTCCTTGTTTGTCCGTTTCCTGATCTTGTCCGCCAAGGAATCTTCTGACGCACCGGCCTAGTGGCCCATCTCGCCTTCTGGTAGCTTCATAGGCCTCCAACTTGTCAATATCAGATAGGGCAATACTGGTTACCCAAAGGGTAATGCCCACGTCACCCGGCCCACGTAACTAATGGACCAGCCCAGCTATATAGTTGACCGGTCAAACTAAGTCAGCTTGCCCGACCCGTAAACTTAATGGGCCGGCCCGCTTAAGACGTGGCAGGCCTCGTGTGGGCCTACCATCTACCACGGGGTTTCAGCCGGTTAACGCCGTTAACTGCCAGTTAACGGTGTCTGCCACGTGTCAGTTTGCATGACGTCAGCAGTCAACGGGCTCCCGGAAACACTTGGGCAACGGTCCGATTTTCCGTGGTGGAAGGGCGCCCAAGCACGACGGACCGAAAAAATCGTCGTAGGACTTTGCCTGACGCAGTTTCGACAACAGAACCCATATCGTCGGGTTAGGCCCATAGGCGACGAAAAATACCCCTTAGCGGACGATTTTGAGACGTTGTCTATCAGAACTTTTCTTGTAGTGCACCCAACGCCATTAGTTTAATCAGCCTGCTCTATAAGATTGGTGCTGATCGAGAGTTTCCGATTTTGCCCCTCCTCATCGAGAGTTCGGGAGAGACTCGCTGCAGCCATTTGTGATGAACTGATGATGCGGTAGTCTGATGGTAGGGCTGCCATTATTCATCGACGAAATAACAAAGGTCTAGCAGAATAGTAGCGAGTAGTAAGTGGAACGGCAACGTCGAAGCATTGCTGTCCATGGTGCATCCCTCACTGTCACTAGCAGTTAGAGCCATGAAGACTTGGAGAGCCAAGCGTGGCTCTTAATTTTCTCCCTTTTGCTACCTTCTGTCCAAACACGATGAATCGATAGGAATTTAGTTAAACCTGATCGTCCACTAGTAGAAAAGAGGGCTTTGGTTTTTTGCTCCAAAGAGCATTAGCACCGGATGTGGCACGAACCGGTGCTAAAGGGGTCATTAGCACCGGTTCGTGCGGTCTGGACGTCCAGGGGACCAGCCGCGGCATTAGCACCGGTTCGTGCGGGACCTTTAGCACCGGTTCGTGCCACGAACCGGTGCTAAAGGGTTGGCGTCAGCCGTGAACCCTTTAGCACCGGTTCGTGTTACGAACCGGTGCCAAAGGTCTACCCTTTAGCACCGGTTCGTATTAGGTTTTTCTGCTCCCCACGCACCTCCACCCCCCCTGGATCGCCTTTTTAAACTCTGTAAAATAGAAAAGAAAATGATAGAAAATTCAAAAAATAATATCTTTTAGGATTCCTGTATGTTACGCAACCTACTATTAGGGAAAATTAACAAATTTGAATTTCGAATTTTTTTCCATAAAAAGTTTAGAAAAAGGTAAAATGGCATTAACTTTTGCCTACGACGTCGGAAAAAAACGTATAATATATCAAAATGATCGTGGGAAAAAGTTACATCCCTCAAGAACTTATCCTCTCTTAGATCCCTCAAGAATGAGAAAGAATCATGGGGGGAATCAAGAGATAGGGCAAGTTCTTCAAAGTCAACAATGGAGGAGAGAGAGTGGAAGAACTTATCCAGCCCAAGGTGGAAGAAGGCCTATTTATAGTCTAGGGAAAAATAGAACCGTTGGGTGAGAAAACGGGAAAAAATTGACCCAGCCGGTCCACCGGGCCGGGCGCTGGATAGGCCGGTGCACAGGCCGGCAGCGCCGGCTGACAGGCTGGGCTGGGGCAGGCGGGCCACGCAGCGGCCAAAAGGTCCCAACCGGAGGGTGGGCCGGTCGATCGGGCGCTGGGCCGGACGGTCCGGCGGCCACCGGGCCAGGACCGGACAAGGGCCGGGGAACACCTGGAGCGGGCCGGTGTGCACGAGCCCAACGGTCGGTGCGCACCGGATGGGCCGGTGGCAGGCTCGGCCTTGCCGGGCGGTGGGCCGGGAATTGCTTCAGGCCAAAACCTTTTCTTTTTCTTTTAAAACAGAAAATGCTCCCGAACTCCGATTGACATGAAACCAATTTTGTTGGAAAGATAATGACAAATAGAACCCCAACAATTACTGGAAATATTGAGACTCCTCACAGAATATTTTTAGATGATTCTAGAGAGGAAGTCTCCCAACGTCAAGAAACGGTAAAGACGTCCAAACTCAAAAACGCAATAGAAGATGCATGCGGATTCCATTTTCGATAAACTTGGGCTTGTTGAAAAGCTAGCAACAAGCTCAAGAACCTCACACAGAGAAATACCAAGAAGCAATATGGATATGCAAAGTATGCAAAGGATTGAGCTCCCTAAGACGATATGTAACATCCCAAATTTTAAAACAAAGAGAAAAGGAATTTCCTATTTCCAAAAATGAGAACCAACAAAAACTTTTATTAAATGAGATACTATGCATAGTGCTCATGCTTGATCCTTGTGTTATTTCCATGATGATTCTTGGTATGCTTATCAAATGTTCCTAAAACCCTAAACCTTACTTTTCTTTTCACCATCCAAGATAAAACAAAATAAAAAGAAAGTAAATTAAAAAGAAAAGGCCTAGGTAAGCTTATGGCTATTCTTGCAAATAATAAACTAAGCCATGATCTATCTTGTTTAGATGGTTTGAAAAAAAAAACATCAACAAACCAAACCTATAACTTACCAACTAAATCAAAGGTGAAACAAAAATAAAACAAAAATATGCATAGAGGCATATGTGGCACATATCCATAATGACAAGACCTATGCCCTCATACCTTACCCAAATGATTTGAAACCTTTACCAAACTCAATCCAACACTAAATAAACACTAAACCATGCCTAAGTGAAGCAAAGAAAAAGAAAAGAAGAAAATAAGAAAAATGCAATTCATCACATACATGTGCTTATGGCTATTTTGCAAAACTTTGACCTAGGCCAATTTAGCTTGTGACATTGGTTGGATAATGTCACTAAACACTTATGAATACTTTTTGAATCAAAGAAACTCAAATCAAATCAAATTTGAATTCAAATTGAGCTCACATGAGATAATGGTCAAAACTGCCATTTATTTCATGATGCCCACTTTGAGCTTCTGCATTAAGAGATTTCCAAACTAAACAACCTCAACTCTTTTCACCTCATCCAACACCACATCAAGGTGAACAACTTTTCTCAAAACCACCCCTGCAAATTCCTTCCAAATTTCAAATGATGATCAAGCAAAGTAGCAACCTTGACACAAAAACAAGATCATACCCTTTTTGGGTTTTTGCAATTCAACTCAATTTTGAACACCACCACCACCATTGTGTGCCAATTATTATATGAATAAACTCCACCAAATTTCATTTCAAAATTTGAAAATTTATTTCTTTCGGCCATTTGGTCGAGCACCTTGCAGGCAGGGGCTAGAATTGAGCCCATGCTGAATTTGTAAAAGTGGACCAAGTCCAACCTTGGTCACCCCTGCATCCCTGAGACCCTGGCACCTCCCTTGGCATCAGTGCACCACCACTGCACCCTCTCCCATCTCCTAGCACATCAGGACATGGCCATGCCGTGGTGATCATGACCTCACCATGCCACTCCTCTCTCTGGCCGAATCCAACGTGCACCACCGTGTCACATAGCCTCCTCCCACTCTCCTGAACCTGCTAGACACGCTGGTCGAAGAAATGGAGCACGCCACGCGCCAGCCCGAGCGTGCCTAGAGACGCCCACGACGCGCCAGAGCACGACGTGACAAGCTCTGGACGCGCCAGAGCGTCACTACCCCTCGTCACCCTCGTCCTCCCCTTGACCCCTCCGCGCGCACACGCACTCCACAGTGACCCAGCAACTCCCCTGACACGCTCACATGCGCCGGAGAGGACGGTGGCCATCGTCACCATCGACGACTTCCGCCGCGGCACCGTGCGCTCGCATCACGCGCCTGCCCTCGTCTCCGCCTAGTTTTCACCGCAATCAGGCCTGGCGTGACCGCCGTGACATCGCCGAACCGCTCGCGTCATCACCAGCCACTCCGCGCCCATGTAGCCGCATCGCCATGACCGCCACCTCCGCAACACCACGGCCTCGCCCAGCCGCTATAAAAGGAGCACCCCCGCGCCTCCATTCACCACACCAGCACCTTCCCCTCCTCTCCCTCGCTCTCCTCGACACCTCTCTGCTCGACATTGCCCACTAGTACCGCCCAATTGCACCACCGTAGCCCGTAGCACCGCCGCGGAAGAAGGAGGAGCTAGGAGCTTCCCCAGGAGACGCTGTCTGTTCGAGGAGATCCGCCGTCGTCCACAACGCCACCGCAGCACATCGCCGACGATCGCCGCGTCGCCGGTGAGCCTCCGACCCCCTGCCCTCGCCGCGCCAGTGAGCTGTGCTCGCCGTCGACGACGACGCACCAGCGCCGCACGATCCCCTTCTAATCCTACGCCCCACATTCACCCTTACCGTTTCGCTCGTTAAGTGAGACTGACGCGTGGGTCCCAGCGTCAGGCGGCCCGCGTGTGCGAGACGCACTGCTGGGCCGGCCCGTTTAATTTTCTCTGTGCAGCCCAGTTACATTTCCCGCCTAGGCCCAGTGATTCAAATTTAAATATTTCGAATTTGTCAAATTGAGTACTGCATCCATTTTCAAATTTAAATAGAATCCAATCTACTTGGCCAAATTTAACAAAATTTATATATCTGGAAAGCTTATAAATTTTTCTAAACAACTACACTGGTCTCACCCATAGATTCATTATAGAATTAATGTGACAAAAATAACAAGGCAGGGCCTTTTTCAACTTCAAACAATTATTAAAAATCAACCAAAAATGCTTTTGAGTTGATTCCAACTCTCAAAAATCACATTTCCTATTGTCTATCAGAATATATAAAAATATGACATAGTTGTTTGTATGATCATGGTCTAGATTAAAAAAATGGCTCTATGGCTATTTCTAGTTCATTTAAATTGTGCAAAATTCTTTATTAAATAGTATGGGAGCATTTACCTCATTTAAATCTTGTCTCAAATAACTCAACATGAGGTAGTGACTATGGTCTAATTGATCTCATATTGAACTAATTGATGACATTAAATCATTACTATGTTAGGATTAAATTGCAGGAGGTGTATCACCTCATTTAAATCATTTTCCCAAATGATGATTATGAAGAAGTTGACCTTGGTCAACCTAGGTCATATATTATTATTGGAGGAGATTAAATCTTAACAAGAGGAAATTATTTCTCCAAAGAATTGAATAGAAACCCTAATTAATATTTGTAATGAGAGGAAATTATTTTTCTTAAGAAGAAAACAAAGTCAACCAACATAATAATAATGTTGTGATGCTAGCCTAGCTTGTGTGACTCGTGTGTGTGCTTAGTCTAGCTTCTAAGATTTGTACGGTGATTGTGTATTCCGTATCCATTTTTAGACGCTAGTACCGAGGAGTACCAAGAGGAGGAGGAGGTCTACTTCCAAGGAGAAGAAGACCACTTTGATCAGTACACCACCCAAGGCAAGCTAATATTCTTGCAAGTGCAAAGCTCTAAATAGAGCAAGGCACCATTACATAATACTTTATGCTTAATGATCCCATCCCAAGTTTTATTCTTGCAAAGTTTTTACTTTATTTATTAAAGCTTACTTTTATAGTTAACTTTGGTCTAAGTATAGTGAAGTACAAGAGCATCAAACTTAGCCTAGATAGCTACAAATTAATTAGCACCCCTCATGACTAGTTGCTAGTGCTAACAAATAAAATTGACTACTCTAGATGGGAACATGTGAAATGAAATGACTTTGAAAGGTTTTGAAGGTGAATATGACTTGAATGACATGATGAATTTGATAAAAACCGATGGTTGGGTTCGGATGCGATACCATTCCAATTTACAAGTACCCCCACAATACCTGATTATGGGTAGGGCTTAACTGGAAGTTTATGTGTCTTAGTATGGGTTCCCTCTAAACAAGCGTCATAGGGGTTATGCCGAGGCTGCCTCCGAGAAATGTGAAATGACGTGAAATGAGGTGAATGTCCGGCCCAAGCCCTCGTGCGCTTCCCGAGCCGACGGTTTGTCTTCACTGGGAGGCCAAGCTCATGGGGAGAGGTGCCTATACTAGGGGATGTAAGTGAAAGGTTATGGTTGATGATCCGCGTACTGAGTTACGATTATTCAGGGTTACCCCTGACGGATGTAATCAAATGTTGTGGCACAAGTGTGCGACCTCTGCAGAGTGTAAAACTATTCGAATAGCCGTGTCCACGGTTATGGACGGTTGGATGGCCATACTGTTCCGTTGTCAGATGTTTTCCAATAATGAATGAGGAATTGAAAGGTGAATTTGACTTGACCACAACAGGAGTTGTGGGAATGACACTAATGTTCCCACTTGAGTTAGTTAGCAAATGAAGAGTCTTTTACTAAATACTTATGAACTAAAATTTGGCTTTATGCAAATAAACTTAGAGCCTAGCATCCCCTAAATAAATTTGATAGTGCTTACACCAGTATGAGTTTGCGAGTACTTTAAGAGTACTCACGGCTGTGTCCCCGGCTATTCAAATGGCCAGACTATGAAGAGGAGCAGCAGTATGAAGATGACGGCCAGCAGGACGTCTACAACAACTAGGAGTTCTTCTAACGTCAAGCGTTGACCTGTGGAATTAGATAGTCCACTACTATTACGCTTCCTCTATGCATTGTTCGTTGATCATTAGATCAACTATTTGTGTAATATTGGATCATGTGATCTACTTTTGTAAGACGATTATGGTTTGTAATGAATGATGACTTATGATATCAACTGTTATGTCTTGCAACAACAATCTTCCTGGGATTGCGATGTATGGCATAATAGGCATCTGGACTTAAAAATCCGGGTGTTGACAAGTTGGTATCAGAGCCATTGTTTGACCTTAGGAGACCCTAGTTAGAATGGACGTCTGAAAAACTTAGTTTCAAAACAAATGAAGTGAATATTTATGAAAACTTATTCTCATCCTTATCCTTGAGATCTTTTTCCAAAAAGAAATTCATACTATACTTTTCTTTGTAAATCTACATAAAAGTTTGCACACTTGATCACCTCTCTAACTTACTCATCCTAAATGGTTCACAGATGGAGTACAACTGTGAGTTCTATCAGCTTGGCCACGGAGGAGCCCTAATGTTCGAGAAGGATTTGGAGCAACTAGTTGAATATTTAGGACGCCCGTATCCCGAGTTCTTTGGAGTACCACTCAATAACCAGTCGGGAAAACAACCTCAGTGGGTAGTTACTGCAGATCTGAGAGGAAAGCTAGGAGCCCCAATATGGGAAACCATATGGTTTTCTGTAACGGGAAACACTTGGAAGGATGGAATAGCCAAAGCCATGCAAGAAGCAATTTCCCGTCTGTGTGGACAAAATGTGAACAAGATCAAGAACACTCGCTTCTTCTACTACCCCAGACATGATCCCATGGGAAGACCAATAACCATGCCACCGCACCCGGAGATGAACCACTATGTTGCATACCTAGATTTCATGCTGTACAAGACCCGCAAGGAGTTGGACAACGCTCGCGCCTTTCACCAAGCACATTACCCATAAAGACGGAGAACTCACCATTCCGGATGAAGAGTAGTATCACTAAATCACTTGAGTAGGTGTGAGTTGGTATCTGTCCCCTTGTATCGTAGAACGAATGAATGGTTCCTAAAACCAACGGTGTGTTAGCTTTGTAATGTGTGATGATTGGTATGAATGAAAAAGTGTTGTTGGTTTTTACCCCCTCAACACTACTCAAGTTTTCAAGTTTTGAACTCTTCAAAAATTAACCAAACAAACCATAGAAATTTCCCTCTTATCTCATGATCTACCACAATGTTCAGATGGCCCCACCAACCCGCATCACCAACCAGGACGCAATGCTGCAGATGCTCCAGATGATGATGACAGACCGAGAAGCCGAGAGAGCTGAACGCCAAGCCAATATTGCAGCACTACAGCAGATAGCTCAGAACAATCAAGGCCACGGAAACCACGATCACCCTGGATCGAAGTTGAAGAATTTTCAGAACACCAACCCTCCAATGTTCAGCAAGACAGAAGAGCCCTTAGATGCTGATGACTGGCTCCAGACAATGGAGAACAACCTGGAAGTTGCGGGAGTAGAAGCGGCAGAGAAAGTACTGTTCGCCACCCACTACCTATCAGGACCTGCCAGAGCCTGGTGGACAAGTGCCCGCGCAATGAATGCCGAACAAATGATGACTTGGGAAGACTTCAAACTCAAGTTCAGCAAATACCATGTACCCCAGGGACTGATCAAGAAGATGAGAGACGAGTTCCGCGAACTCAAGCAAGGAAGGATGTCCGTGGTGGAATACCGCGACAGGTTTCTCAATCTGTCGAGGTACGCCCCGGATGAGACCGACACCAACGAGAAGAGGAAGGAAAGATTTCTGAATGGACTGCATGATGAAATGCAAACTGTGTTAGTGAACATTCCGTTCGCTGACTTGGAAGCCCTTGTGGACTCAGCCATCCAGATGGAAGGAAAACTGCATCAAGCCAACGAGAACCGCAAACGCCGTAGGATGAACCAGAATGGACCCAACAATGCACAGAAGTACCGCAACAATTCAACTGGAGGATTTGCCCCAAGGTACAACAAGCCCCCTGCTCAGACATACCGCCCAAACTACCCCACCAATAATGGAGGACACCCGAAGCCCGGAGGCCACAACAACAACAACAACAACAACAACAACAGCAACCACAACAGCAACAACAACCCCCTCAATGGTAACAATAACCACCCCAATACTGCCCCAAGGACTGGAAGCAACGCTATCTCCGTCACCCCAAAAGACAAGTCAACCGTGAACTGCTATGAATGTGGAGTTGTGGGTCACTACTCCAATGAGTGCCCCAAAAGGTTAGCCAAGACTGCCCCAATACCGCTGCACCTGCCCAGCAACAGCGCCGTTTTGCAGCTAGAAGGAACTCGAACAACCGCAACGGCCGCCTCTACCACATGAATGCAACAGAAGCACAAGAAGCACCTCAGGCCATGCCAAGTATGTTTTCCTGTTAATCCAATTGCCCAATCTCTCTTAGGAACCTAACTTTTCTTAAAATCTCGGGACGAGATTTGTTTAAGGGGGAAGGGTTTGTAACATCCCAAATTTTAAAACAAAGAGAAAAGGAATTTCCTATTTCCAAAAATGAGAACCAACAAAAACTTTTATTAAATGAGATACTATGCATAGTGCTCATGCTTGATCCTTGTGTTATTGCCATGATGATTGTTGGTATGCTTATCAAATGTTCCTAAAACCCTAAACCTTACTTTTCTTTTCATCATCCAAGATAAAACAAAATAAAAAGAAAGTAAATTAAAAAGAAAAGGCCTAGGTAAGCCTATGGCTATTCTTGCAAATAATAAACTATGCCATGATCTATCTTGTTTAGATGGTTTGAAAAAAAAAACATCAACAAACCCAACCTATCACTTACCAACTAAATCAAAGGTGAAACAAAAATAAAACAAAAATATGCATAGAGGCATATGTGGCACATATCCATAATGACAAATCTTGACCTATGCCCTCATACCTTACCCAAATGGTTTGAAACCTTTACCAAACTCAATCCAACACTAAATAAACACTAAACCATGCCTAAGTGAAGCAAAGAAAAAGAAAAGAAGAAAATAAGAAAAATGCAATTCATCACATACATGTGCTTATGGCTATTTTGCAAAACTTTGACCTAGGCCAATTTAGCTTGTGCCATTGGTTGGATAATGTCACTAAACACTTATGAACACTTTTTGAATCAAAGAAACTCAAATCAAATCAAATTTGAATTCAAATTGAGCTCACATGAGATAATGGTCAAAACTGCCATTTATTTCATGATGCCCACTTTGAGCTTCTGCATTAAGAGATTTCCAAACTAAACAACCTCAACTCTTTGCACCTCATCCAAGAACACATCAAGGTGAACAACTTTTCTCAAAACCACCCCTGCAAATTCCTTCCAAATTTCAAATGATGATCAAGCAAAGTAGCAACCTTGACACAAAAACAAGATCATACCCTTTTTGGGTTTTTGCAATTCAACTCAATTTTGAACACCACCACCACCATTGTGTGCCAATTATTATATGAATCAACTCCACCAAATTTCATTTCAAAATTTGAAAATTTATTTCTTTCGGCCATTTGGTCGAGCACCTTGCAGGCAGGGGCTAGAATTGAGCCCATGCTGAATTTGTAAAAGTGGACCAAGTCCAACCTTGGTCACCCCTGCATCCCTGAGACCCTGGCACCTCCCTTGGCATCAGTGCACCACCACTGCACCCTCTTCCATCTCCTAGCACATCAGGACATGGCCATGCCGTCGTGATCATGACTTCACCATGCCACTCCTCTCTCTGGCCGAATCCAACGTGCACCACCGTGTCACATAGCCTCCTCTCACTCTCCTGAACCTGCTAGACACGCTGGTCGACGAAATGGAGCACGCCACGCGCCAGCCCGAGCGTGCCCAGAGACGCCCACGACGCGCCAGAGCACGACGCGACAAGCTCTGGACGCGCCAGAGCGTCACTACCCCTCGTCACCCTCGTCCTCCCCTTGACCCCTCCGCGCGCACACGCACTCCACAGTGACCCAGCAACTCCCCTGACACGCTCACCTCCGCCGGAGAGGAAGGTGGCCGTCGTCACCATCGACGACTTCCGCCGTGGCACCGTGCGCTCGCATCACGCGCCTGCCCTCGTCTCCGTCTAGTTTTCACCGCAATCAGGCCTGGCGTGACCGCCGTGACGTCGCCGAACCGCTCGCGTCATCACCAGCCACTCCGCGCCCCTGTAGCCACATCGCCATGACCGCCACCTCCGCAACACCACGGCCTCGCCCAGCCGCTATAAAAGGAGCACCCCCGTGCCTCCATTCACCACACTAGCACCTTCCCCTCCTCTCCCTCGCTCTCCTCGACACCTCTCTGCTCGACATTGCCCACTAGCGCCGCCCAATTGCACCACCGTAGCCCGTAGCACCGCCCCGGAAGAAGGAGGAGCTAGGAGCTGCCCCAGGAGACGCCGTCTGTTCGAGGAGATCCGCCGTCGTCCACAACGCCACCGCAGCACATCGCCGATGATCGCCGCGCCGCCGGTGAGCCTCCGACCCCCTGCCTTCGCCGCGCCAGTGAGCTGTGCTCGCCGTCGACGACGACGCACCAGCGCCGCACGATCCCCTTCTAATCCTACGCCCCACATTCACCCTTACCGTTTCGCTCGTTAAGTGAGACTGACACGTGGGTCCCAGCGTCAGGCGACCCGCGTGTGCGAGACGCACTGCTGGGCCGGCCCGTTTAATTTTCTCTGTGCATCCCAGTTACGTTTCCCGCCTAGGCCCAGTGATTCAAATTTAAATATTTCAAATTTGTCAAATTGAGTACTGTATCCATTTTCAAATTTAAATAGAATCCAATCTACTTGGCCAAATTTAACAAAATTTATATATCTGGAAAGCTTATAAAATTTTCTAAACAACTACACTGGTCTCACCCATAGATTCACTATAGAATTAATGTGACAAAAATAACAAGGCAGGGCCTTTTTCAACTTCAAACAATTATTAAAAATGAACCAAAAATGCTTTTGAGTTGATTCCAACTCTCAAAAATCACATTTCCTATTGTCTATCAGAATATATAAAAATATGACATAGTTGTTTGTATGATCATGGTCTAGATTTAAAAATGGCTCTATGGCTATTTCTAGTCCATTTAAATTGTGCAAAATTATTTATTAAATAGTATGGGAGCATTTCCCTCATTTAAATCTTGTCTCAAATAACTCAACATGAGGTAGTGACCATGGTCTAATTGATCTCATATTGAATTAATTGATGACATTAAATCATTACTATGTTAGGATTAAATTGCAGGAGGTGTATCACCTCATTTAAATCATTTTCCCAAATGATGATTATGAAGAAGTTGACCTTGGTCAACCTAGGTCATATATTATTATTGGAGGAGATTAAATCTTAACAAGAGGAAATTATTTCTCCAAAGAATTGAATAGAAACCCTAATTAATATTTATAATGAGAGGAAATTATTTTTCTTAAGAAGACAACAAAGTCAACCAACATAATAATAATGTTGTGATGCTAGCCTAGCTTGTGTGACTCGTGTGTGTGCTTAGTCTAGCTTCTAAGATTTGTACGGTGATTGTGTATTCTGTATCCATTTTTAGACGCTAGTACCGAGGAGTACCAAGAGGAGGAGGAGGTCTACTTCCAAGGAGAAGAAGACCACTTTGATCAGTACACCACCCAAGGCAAGCTAATATTCTTGCAAGTGCAAAGCTCTAAATAGAGCAAGGCACCATTACATAATACTTTATGCTTAATGATCCCATCCCAAGTTTTATTCTTGCAAAGTTTTTACTTTATTTATTACAGCTTACTTTTATAGTTAACTTTGGTCTAAGTATAGTGAAGTACAAGAGCATCAAACTTAGCCTAGATAGCTACAAATTAATTAGCACCCCTCATGACTAGTTGCTAGTGCTAACAAATAAAATTGACTACTCTAGATGGGAACATGTGAAATGAAATGACTTTGAAAGGTTTTGAAGGTGAATATGACTTGAATGACATGATGAATTTGATAAAAACTGATGGTTGGGTTCGGATGCGATACCATTCCAATTTACAAGTACCCCCACAATACCTGATTATGGGTAGGGCTTAACTGGAAGTTCATGTGTCTTAGTATGGGTTCCCTCTAAACAAGCGTCATAGGGGTTATGCCGAGGCTGCCTCCGAGAAATGTGAAATGACGTGAAATGAGGTGAATGTCCGGCCCAAGCCCTGTGCAGTTCCCAGGCTGACGGTTTGTCTTCACTGGGAGGCCAAGCTCATGGGGAGAGGTGCCTATACTAGGGGATGTAAGTGAAAGGTTATGGTTGATGATCCGCGTACTGAGTTACGATTATTCAGGTTACCCCTGACGGATGTAATCAAATGTTGTGGCACAAGTGTGCGACCTCTACAGAGTGTAAAACTATTCGAATAGCCGTGTCCACGGTTATGGACGGTTGGATGGCCATACTTGTTCCGTTGTCAGATGTTTTCCAATAATGAATGAGGAATTGAAAGGTGAATTTGACTTGACCACAACAGGAGTTGTGGGAATGACACTAATGTTCCCACTTGAGTTAGTTAGCAAATGAAGAGTCTTTTACTAAATACTTATGAACTAAAATTTGGCTTTATGCAAATAAACTTAGAGCCTAGCATCCCCTAAATAAATTTGATAGTGCTTACACTAGTATGAGTTTGCGAGTACTTTAAGAGTACTCACGGCTGTGTGCCTGGCTATTCAAATGGCCAGACTATGAAGAGGAGCAGCCGAGTATGAAGATGACGGCCAGCAGGACGTCTACAACAACTAGGAGTTCTTCTAACGTCAAGCGTTGACCTGTGGAATTAGATAGTCCACTACTATTACGCTTCCGCTATGCATTGTTCGTTGATCATTAGATCAACTATTTATGTAATATTGGATCATGTGATCTACTTTTGTAAGACGATTATGGTTTGTAATAAATGATGACTTATGATATCAACTGTTATGTCTCGCAACAACAATCTTCCTGGGATTGCGATGTATGGCATAATAGGCATCTGGACTTAAAAATCCGGGTGTTGACACGATGTGATCAAGTTACCCAACCGAAAGCCCCTCTTGATAGTGCGGCAATCTATCCTATAATCCGCTCTCCCAACAACCACCTTGAGACCGGTAAAAGGAAATCCTAGCAAGGCCATACCTTTGCCTTGCGCATCCCGCTTGATCTTGATGATAACTCTTCAAGTTCCACTCAAGCCGAAATGCCTCACTTGATCATTGTTGCTTCGTGAAGACTCACACATGCTCCCCCATACACCATGATGGGAAAGCTCCATTGATGCATATCTTCACATGTCCATTATCACCAAATGGACGGCAAGCTTCAAGCATATGATCCTCTTGAGATGCTCAACTTGAACTTGCCCAACTCAACCTTGATGACGATCATCACTTGATGTCATCCTCTCATGGGCTATATGAGATCTCGCTTTTGATGCATACTCACGAAAAGATACCTAACCCACATAGACAACACAAGGGCACATATATGATGGGTTAGTTCATAAAGCATAATTGACAAGGCTTACCATACCACATGACTTCACGTGGCACATTCTTCATGCTCTAAATCTATTCTTCACTCTTTGTATTGGTCATCCTTGTATCTTCTCATGCTCTATCATACTATCTTGAGGTGTATAAAGAATTCTTCATTTGTTTGCATGCTCTAAATCTTAGTCAACCATAGATCAACTTATGAGACTATCATGACGCCGACTTAGAGCCATATCTTGAATTCTTCACTTGGAATCAAGCACTCAATATATTGATCATTCATTGCTTAACACATAAGCTAGAGCATGGCTAATATTGAGTTCTACATAAGAACTCCATCTTCATTTCTTCTTCTTGATCATATCACATATATGTCTTCAAATCGATGATCTTGATGCCAATACTCAAGGTATATCTTTATCTTCATGGCATCCATACTTGAATCCAACACATGGACTACAAGTAGTACCTATGTTCATATAAACTCAATGAAAACATTAGTCCATAGGGGTTGTCATTAATTACCAAAACCACACATAGGGGCAATATACCCTTACAATCTCCAACAGTCTGCCACTTGCACTAGACTACAAATAAACTAGTTTACATTTGGCAAAAATCTAACACCTATTGTCTTTTGGTGTTGATCATGCTTAGCTTGTGAAGAGGTTTTGTCAACGGGTCTGCAACATTTAGATCTGTATGTAGTTTGCAAAATATTTGCGTCTACCAGCATCACTCATTTCCAATTAGCTGACATTTGTATATGTTTGTTGGAACCTTAATTCCTCGGTCTGATTTATGTTACCAATATTGTCGCATATAATATAGCTTCATAGTTCTGACACTCTCGAAACTACACCAAGTTCTAAAAGAACATTATTTACTCAAACACCCTCTTTAGTTATTGTCATAACAATGATGTACTGAACGTTTCGTTTGTAGAATCCATCGCAATGTTAAGCTTCAGAACTCATCTAAAACCATTATATAATTCTTCTAACCCATTGTGCTACCTCTTAATAAATTCTTAGCCTAATTGAGATTGAATTTTATTTGTATATATGACCAAACTAGTATCAATGTAACATATTACAACAACTTGTTTGTCACTACCATATACAAAACTTCCCATGTTATTTGTATATCGCTGCAAAAGAGCTTACAAGACCAGGTTCTCGCCACAGAATCTTCAATTCCTTGGTGGCATTAGCTTTAAAACCATTTGACAATCTGCAGCCAGGACTAGCTAGCGTGAAAATTCAGAAGAGTTCATCATTTCCCTCACTGGTACATGAGACATCTCGCATGTTTTACACTTAAGAGCCTAGTTTTTAGTGCTGAGCCTTAACTGATCTTGTACAATGTCCAGAGATTAGTTTCCACCCGCAAGCCATGCACATGCGCATCCACCTCCTAGAGCTATTCAACCATGCGGACTGTCACATTCCCTGCACTCACTGCCATGCGGACCACACTGTCAGCAATCAGCTACAATAAACCCCATTCATTCCATGCCCTTCCCAATAATAATCAACAAGAGAAAAAAGAGACAGAAAAGAACATGTCCACGAGGTTGTTAGAGCTGGGCAACAGACTACGCACACACACATACAGCTGGAGAGATCTTGATGCTAGCACAGTTGGCTAGCTAGGTAACACTGACCGATGAACAACAAAAAAGCAGGAATAGAAAAACGATGGCTCTGGAATTTGGTAGTGCTATCACGCGACGGGGTTGTTGGTACGTCCAGGTAACGGTACCAACCGGCGGGACGGCGACTGGGGTCCGACGGCATTAGTCGGTGGCCTCACGCGCGCTAATCATCTGTGAATCGCGTGCACCGCTGTTAATCTCCTCCACCGACAGAAAGAGGGGAGGAGAGGGGCGCTTGTTTATTCCCCGAGGTGTCGGCCTACATGTGTGGTTTAGCCTCTCATGACACTCACCACCCAACGCCATTAGTTTAATCAGCCTGCTCTAAAAGATTGGTGCTGATCGAGAGTTTCCGATTTTGCCCCTCCTCATCGAGAGTTCGGGAGAGACTCGCTGCAGCCATTTGTGATGAACTGATGAAGCGGTAGTCTGATGGTAGGGCTGCCATTATTCATCGACAAAATAACAAAAGTCCAGCAGAATAGTAGCGAGTAGTAAGTGGAACGGCAACGTCGAAGTATTGCTATCCATGGTGCATCCATCACTGTCACTAGCAGTTAGAGCCATGAAGACTTGGAGAGCCAAGCGTAGCTGTTAATTTTCTCCCTTTTGCTAGCTTCTGTCCAAACACGATGAATCGATAGGAATTTAGTTAAACCTGATCGTCCACTAGTAGAAAAGAAGGCTTTGGTTTTTTGCTCCAAAGAGCATTAGCACCGGATTTGGCACGAACCGGTGCTAAAGGGGTCATTAGCACCGGTTCGTGCGGTTTGGACGTCCAGGGGACCAGCCGCGGCATTAGCACCGGTTCGTGCGGGACCTTTAGCACCGGTTCATGCCACGAACCGGTGCTAAAGGGTTGGCATCAGCCGCGAACCCTTTAGCACCGGTTCGTATTAGGTTTTTCTGCTCCCCACGCACCTCCACCCCCCCCCCACCCCGTGGATCGTCTTTTTTAACTCTGTAAAATAGAAAAGAAAATGATAGAAAATTCAAAAAATAAAATCTTTTAAGATTCCTGTATGTTACGCAACCTACTATTAGGGAAAATTAACAAATTTGAATTTCGAATTTTTTTGCATAAAAAGTTTAGAAAAAGGTAAAATGGCATTAACTTTTGCCTACGACGTCGGAAAAAACGTATAATATATCAAAATGATCGTGGGAAAAAGTTACATCCCTCAATAACTTATCCTCTCTTTGATCCCTCAAGAATGAGCAAGAATCATGGGGGGAATCACGAGATAGGGCAAGTTCTTCAAATTCAACAATGGAGGAGAGAGAGTGGAAGAACTTATCCAGCCCAAGGTGGAAGAAGGCCTATTTATAGTCTAGGGAAAAATAGAACCGTTGGGTGAGAAAACGGGCAAAAAAATTGACCCAGCCAGTCCACCGGGCCGGGCGCTGGACAGGCCGGTGCACAGGCTGGCAGCGCCGACTGACAGGCCAGGCTGGGGCAGGCGGGCCACGTAGCGGCCAAAAGGGCCCAACCGGAGGGTGGGCCGGTCGACCGGGCGCTGGGCCGGACGGTCCGGCGGCCACCGGGCCAGGAGCCGGACAAGGGCCGGGGAACACCTGGAGCGGGCCGGTGTGCACGAGCCCAACGGCCGGTGCGCACCGGATGGGCCGGTGGCAGGCTCGGCCTTGCCGGGCGGTGGGCCGGGAATTGCTTCAGGCCAAAACCTTTTCTTTTTCTTTTAAAACAGAAAATGCTCCCGAACTCCGATTGACATGAAACCAATTTTGTTGGAAAGATAATGAAAAATAGAACCCCAACAATTACTGGAAATATTGAGACTCCTCACAGAATATTTTTAGATGATTCTAGAGAGGAAATCTCCCAACGTCAAGAAACGGTAAAGACGTCCAAACACGAAATCGCAATAGAAGATGCATGCGGATTCCGTTTTCGATAAACTTGGGCTTGTTGAAAAGCTAGCAACAAGCGCAAGAACCTCACACAGAGAAATACCAATAAGCAATATGGATATGCAAAGTATGCAAAGGATTGAGCTCCCTAAGACGATGTGATCAAGTTACCCAACCGAAAGCCCCTCTTGATAGTGCGGCAATCTATCCTATAATCCGGTCTCCCAACAACCACCTTGAGACCGGTAAAAGGAAATCCTAGCAAGGCCATACCTTTGCCTTGCGCATCCCGCTTGATCTTGATGATAACTCTTCAAGTTCCACTCAAGCCGAAATGCCTCACTTGATCATTGTTGCTTCGTGAAGACTCACACATGCTCCCCCATACAACATGATGGGAAAGCTCCATTGATGCACATCTTCACATGTCCATTATCACCAAATGGACGGCAAGCTTCAAGCATATGATCCTCTTGAGATGCTCAACTTGAACTTGCCCAACTCAACCTTGATGACGATCATCACTTGATGTCATCCTCTCATGGGCTATATGAGATCTCACTTTTGATGCATGCTCATGAAAAGATACCTAACCCACATAGACAACACAAGGGCACATATATGATGGGTTAGTTCATAAAGCATAATTGACAAGGCTTACCATACCACATGACTTCACGTGGCGCATTCTTCATGCTCTAAATCTATTCTTCACTCTTTGTATTTGTCAACCTTGTATATTCTCATGCTCTATCATACTATCTTGAGGTGTATAAAGAATTCTTCATTTGTTTGCATGCTCTAAATCTTAGTCAACCATAGATCAACTTATGAGACTATCATGACACCGACTTGGAGCCATATCTTGAATTCTTCACTTGGAATCAAGCACTCAAGATATTGATCATTCATTGCTTAACACATAAGCTAGAGCATGGCTAATATTGAGTTCTACATAAGAACTCCATCTTCATTTCTTCTTCTTGATCATATCACATATATGTCTTCAAATCGATGATCTTGATGCCAATACTCAAGGTATATCTTTATCTTCATGGCATCCATACTTGAATCCAACACATGGACTACAAGTAGTACCTATGTTCATATAAACTCAATGAAAATATTAGTCCATAGGGGTTGTTATTAATTACCAAAATCACACATAGGGGCAATATACCCTTACAATCTCCAACGATCCGCCACTTGCACTAGACTACAAATAAACTAGTTTACATTTGGCAAAAATCTAACACCTATTGTCTTTTGGTGTTGATCATGCTTAGCTTGTGAAGAGGTTTCGTCAACGGGTCCGCAACATTTAGATCCGTATGTACTTTGCAAAATATTTGCGTCTACCCGCATCACTCATTTCCAATTAGCCGACATTTGTATATGTTTGTTGGAACCTTAATTCATCGGTCTGATTTATGTTACCAATATTGTCGCATACAATATAGCTTCATAGTTACGACACTCTCAAAACTACACCAAGTTCTAAAAGAACATTATTGACTCAAACACCCTCTTTAGTTATTGTCATAACAATGATGTACTCAACGTTTCGTTTGTAGAATCCATCGCAATGTTAAGCTTCAGAACTCATCTAAAACCAGTATATAATTCTTCTAAACCTTTGTGCTACCTCTTAATAAATTCTTAGCCTAATTGAGGTTGAATTTTATTTGTATATATGACCAAACTAGTATCAATGTAACATATTACAACAATTTGTTTGTCACTACCATATACAAAACTTCCCATGTTATTTGTATATCGCTGCAAAAGAGCTTACAAGACCAGGTTCTCGCCATAGAATCTTCAATTCCTTGGTGCCATTAGCTTTAAAACCATTTGACAACTGCAGCCAGGACTAGCTAGCGTGAAAATTCAGAAGAATTCATCATTTCCCTCGCTGGTACATGAGACATCTCGTATGTTTCACACTTAAGAGCCCAGTTTTCAGTGCTGAGCCTTAACTGATCTTGTACAATGTCCAGAGATTAGTTTCCACCCGCAAGCCATGCACATGCGCATCCACCCCCCCAGAGCTATTCAACCATGCGGAATGTCACATTCCCTGCACTCACTGCCATGCGGACCACACTGTCAGCAATCAGCTACAATAAACCCCATACATTCCATGCCCTTCCCAATTATAATCAACAAGAGAAAAAAAGAGACAGAAAAGAACATGTCCACGAGGTTGTTAGAGCTGGGCAACAGACTACGCACACACACATACAGCTGGAGAGATCTTGATGCTAGCACAGTTGGCTAGCTAGGTAACACTGACCGATGAACAACAAAAAAAATGGAATAGAAAAACGATGGCTCTGGAATTTGGTAGTGCTATCACGCGACGGGGTTGTTGGTACCTCCAGGTAACGGCACCAACCGGCGGGACGGCGACGGGGGTCCGACGGCGTTAGTCGGTGGCCTCGCGCGCTAATCATCTGTGAATCGCGTGCGCTGCTGTTAATCTCCTCCACCGACAGAAAGAGGGGAGGAGAGGGGCGCTTGTTTATTCCCCGAGATGTCGGCCTGCATGTGTGGTTTAGCCTCTCATGACACTCACCACCCAACGCCATTAGTTTAATCATCCTGCTCTAAAAGATTGGTGATGATCGAGAGTGTAAGTTCAAAGATGGTAAACCTAGAGGGGGGTGAATAGGTTTCTACAAATTTCAATTCTTTCTTTGCAATATTAGGCTTTGCGGAATATAAAGGTTAGCCTAATGCAAACTAGGTGAGGCACCCTATATGATGATACAAGAACTCAAGCACGATGGCTCTCACAGGCAGTTATATCACAAGTAAGGAGTTCGGTTAGAGATAACCGATAGCACGCGGAGATGAGGGTTTATTCCCGTGTTCCCTTCCTTTGCAAGAAGGTACATCACGTTTGGAGAGGTGGAGGTCCCACGAAGAATTCCCCAACACCACGAAGGCTCACCCTATTCTCCGGAGCCTATCCCATGAAGGAATAGCTCGGTCACTTGTGGTAGACTTTGAGGCAGCCTCCAAACCTTCACAATCTTGTCAGGAGCAAATCCATAGCCCGGATGCTTCCGGACCTCTTTTGCCCACCTAGGGTTTCCAAGGAACCCTAGAGAGCAAGTTTCTTGATGAATACAAGGGGGAACAAGATTTGGCTTGGTGGAACGGTAGATCAGGCCCTCCTCTTTCTTTTCCCTGGAGGGATTTGAGTTTGGGTGGAGGAGGAGGGAGATCTGAGGCTTTTGGTGTTTCTATCAATGGAGTGAGAGAGAGAGAGAGAGCTCAAGAACAGTTTTCAATGTAGTTCCTAACTGTCCAGAGGTAGGAGAAGGGGTTTTTATAGTGTCACTTGAAATCTGGCCGTTGCAACTTGACACCTCAGCATTTTCTTCGAGGAACCCGATCAACCAGGCCTGGGACCGGGCCGTCCGGCCCAGGGGCTGGTCAGACCGGGCCAGAGACCGGACCGTCCGGTCCGAACCGGAGCTGGGACCGGGCCTTGACCGGGGCGGGACTTGTCGCGCAGTACATGGCCTCCGGTTTCCGTCGGGCCGTCCGGTCCACAGACCGGACGGCCGGGCGAGTGACTGGAGCAGGCCGGTCCAGACCGGACCTTAGGCCGGGCCAGCACCGGGCAAAGGTGCCAGCGATACTGGAATGTGCCCGGTGTGCACCGGTCCTGGGGCCGGTCAGCGCCGGGCCACCCGGTGCCACGGCCGGTCTGACCGGGCCTGTGACCGGCCGGGTGCTGAGAAATCCTTCTTTATTTTTGTCGAAGTGGGGGGTCTCCCTTTACCTTCTTGTTCCATTGATACACCATTATACCTATTTAGCTAATACCTGGGAATAATCTCATAGACATGTATTAGACCAAATACTCTAGCAACGGTGTCATTGTTACCAAAATAATGGATAAGGGTAAAATACCCTTACAATCTCTCCCTTTTTGGTATACGATGACAAACCGAGCTAGAGTCACATATAGATATTATGATAAGCTTAAACCTTGATTCCATATAAGATATTAAGACAGCTCCCCCATAATGTGTGCACTTGGAGAGTTTGCGTTTGAATGCAAAGTGCACCATTTGTTGAAACATGAGAAGCTCCCCCAATATCTTTAGGAAACAAGCATGGTATGGACAGGAATATATATAGATATAATCAAATAGCATAATCACCCTAACATAGAGTTTAAGCATACAATAACTTGTCCATACACGAATTATTCAAAGTAGCAAATGGTTCCGGAAATGAAAAACAAGCAAGTAGCACAAGCCAAGTAAGAAGCAAATAAAGTATCAAGCATGGCTTGTGCAACACCCAAGGAACCCCGTGATCCTAGACTCTACTCTCTTCTCCCCCTTTGGCATCGGAACACCAAAAAGGCGAAGAAAAAAGTAGGGATGCTAACGCTCCCATCAATAGAACTCTGTCCCGGTGGGTGGAGAGTCCTCATCACCATCCTCATCATCATCCTCTTCTTCATCTTCGTCATAATCTTTATTTCCCTCATCATCAATGCCAGTTCCAGAAGCCTCAGGAGCATGAGCAGATCTAGTAGTAGGAGGAGGAAGACCACCATGAGCAAATAGTGAGATATCAAAGTTCTGGAGCATCTCATCATTAATGGGAGGCATCTCCCAAGTCGGTGCAACCACATGCTCCATCTCAGGTCCAGGCGGAGGAACAGGATGGTTTCTTGTAGCCATGAACTCATTTTGGCACCTCCTAGTCTCTTGGTTCAAGGCAAGGCTTTGATGAGCAACATCATTGGTATTCCTGCACATCTGCCATAGGCTAGTCAAGAAGCGAGAGGCACCCGCTTGGGGCGCATAGAATAGCTGGAGCTAGCAGGGTCATGCCTTTCCTTGGACCGGCGCTCAGAAGGCATCATAGATGGAACTTCCGGTCTATCTCCCTGCTGGGGAATCTTGTAAGGTTCCATCTTGATTAGCTGTCCTTTCTTGTTGTTGGGAGTTGGCACAACAGTATTGATGAGCTGCTGAATATACTGAGCATAGTTTGGAGTCATGCGGTCTCGAACAGAGCGCCTCAGTTCACAGTAGAGGAGGTCACAGCCATCAATAGTCCTCAATTTTTCAGGACGGCAATAGTACATGAGATTAAGATGGTAGGCCCAGCATTCACTTGTATCTCCTGACTTGCTGATGAGATTCTCACGGAAGAGCTTGGCAAGCACAAAGTAAGAATAATACATTCCAGAGATAATGGGAGGATCAGCTGTAGGTTCCGGAGGATAGCAGAAAGCAATGTCCCCATGAGTGAATTTATCCTGAGAGTGAATCTTGAAACCATGAGCACGGCCACCACCAAATCCCATGGCTTCACAGAAGTCAATATAATTACAAGAGTACTTCTCTTGTCCAGTCATCCAAGTCATGGTGCGAGCGGGATCATCATGAAAGAACACGGTGCAGTGGAATTGATGGACAAGGAGTGGACAATAGTACCCAACTCCCTTTGCATCACCAGGCTTCAGACACACAAGATCAAACAGCCCCATCTTCTGCAAGGTATCAACCACAAAGCGATACTTAGTGGCTTGGTGCATGGTGAGTACTTCCCTATTGATGGCCTTGGCATCACAATGACACCATTCTTCATACACTCTATGGAGTTGTAGAAATCATCCCATATGCTCACTTGAGTGTTGGTCCAGAATTCCCTATCTTCACCAAGATAAGTCCTTTCCTCGAACCGATAGGGATTCGCCTCTCTGAGTCTTCTCCAATCAGCAAGATGCACTGTGCCCACATTGTACGTTGGCACTCTCTCAACAAGATCATCCTCTTGAGCTGCATGTTTGTCTTCCTTTCTCTTGGCCACTGTCTTGCTTCAACCTCCAGCTGAACTACCTGGACCACTGCCCTGAGCTGCTCTGCTAGACATACGAGAGCTTGTGCGACACCCTGGAGGCCTCTCATGCCTCCCTCTCTTGGAAATAGTACCACGGGGGTCATCACCTGAATCACCTGTGAATGAGCAAATAGAGCGAGGATAGCAGTGGGATAAGTGTACATGTCATCAGAGATAAGGAGACCAAGGAGTATAACATATGTTCAAGTGTTTTGACGAGATTGTGCGAAAGACTGGGCGAGCCGGCGCACCGGCCGGTCCAACCGGACGAGAGACCGGACTGGCCGGTCTACCATCCGGTCGACCGGGCGAGCCGCCGGGCCGGCCGGCGTGAGGGCCGGTTGGCCAGGCCTGGGGCCGGGCACTGTCGATTTGTGAGATTTTGCCCAGAATTTCAATCACAAAATCATACAAAAACTCATCTACTTGTACATATATTACAACAATGTAGAGTGGAGCAAGTGCATAGTGGTGTGTGACACTCTAATGGCATGAGGACTTTTTAGACAAACCCTAACCCTAACCCTAACTTTCTCAAATCCCCAAAAATATACAATGTGTGAGGGAATCAAGACATAGAGGGATGGGGAGAGGAAATTACCCGAAGACATGGTCCTCCTTGCTCAAGAGAACAAGAAGAACAGCAAGAGGAAGTTTGAGGGCCAAAAACCCAAAATCTCCAAATATGGCTTGAGAGGAACCAAATCGCTTGGTGGAGATCTTCCAATGTGCCCGATCTATGGTGGGTGGAGTTTGAGAAGGTTCTAGTGGTGGGAAAGCCCTAGGGAGTGGTGGAGATGAAGGGGGCGGCGCCAATGGAGTCTATGGTGGAGGAAGGAAGTGAGGAAGAAGAGCCCCAAGGGGTAACCTCCTCCCCACTTAACCAGTCGCGCGACCGGCGCCCGACCCGGCTGACCGGGCTGGAGACCGGGAGGGCCGGCGCATGGGCCGGTCCAACCGGACCAGGGACCGGGCAGCACATTTTTGCCTCGTTTTGCCCCTAATCTTTGTGCAAATGTGTGTGAATGATCATACGATGACATGTACATATAGATAGATAGATGTATGATGAGAGGAGCACAGACATGGGGTAGGAAACACAAGGTTTTCTAGACATACCCATTTGAGTGAAATCCAAACAAGATGTAAATAGCAACAATGGGCATGATTTGAAATATATCAAGAATCATAAATCATTTTGAAATAGTTTTTGCAATAAGATCATTTAGCCTTATATAGTCAAATCAATTTGCAATTGAGGCTTAATGAAGGGCGGGGGATTACTCCCCCTATGTTAAAGCGCAAATGTCATGAGACCTCGAAGAGACATGCTTGGGTCCATATAATGACATTGGGTCTATTTATGTCGCACACATAGGTATGCATCATACCAAGACATGGTAAGATGACTATCCCCATATGTGCTGCACAATTAAGCTAAATAGCAAGTTAAATGCAAGAATATAGTGCAAGAAGTTATTCAATCTAAGTTTTTAGGATCAAGAATACCAAGTTCTCCTCTCAAGTTTACAAACCGGGCTTCATCCAAAGGCTTAGTGAAAATATCCGCCAATTGGTACGCTGTTCCCACATGAGTGAGATCAATGTCCCCATTGGCAACATGGTCACATAGGAAGTGATGGCGAATGTCAATGTGTTTGGTGCGACAGTGTTGAACTGGATTATTGGCGATCTTTATTGCACTTTCGTTGTCACATAGAAGAGGCACCGTACCAAGAGATTCACCATAGTCTTTCAAGGTTTGCTTCATCCATAACAACTGAGTGCAACAAGATGCCGCGGATATGTATTCGGCTTTGGCGGTGGATAGAGCGGTGGAGTTTTGTTTCTTGGATGACCAACTCACCAATGACCGGCCAATTAATTGGCAAGCCCCGGAGGTAGACTTCCGGTCAACCTTATCACCGGCCCAATCGGAATCCGAATAGCCTATGAGTTCAAAGGTTGACCCCTTTGGATACCACAGCCCGAGAGTACGAGTAAGAACGAGGTATCTTAGAATCCGTTTGACCGCCATCAAATGGCTCTCCTTAGGAGCAGATTGAAAACGAGCACACATCCCTACACTTAACATGATATCCGGCCTAGAAGCGCAAAGGTAGAGCAAGGATCCTATCATGGAACTGTATACCTTTATATCCACATCCTTCTCACCATCACATGAGCCAAGCTGCCCCTTCACGGGCATGGGTGTCTTCATTGGGCTTGCATCGGTCATGTTAAACTTCTTGAGCATGTCCTTCACATACTTTTCTTGAGAGATGAAGGTGCCTTTTGCAAGTTGCCTCACTTGGAAGCCTAGAAAGAACTTCAACTCTCCCATCATGGACATCTCAAATTTCCTAGTCATCAATAGCTCAAAAGCTTTGTTATGATTGGGGTTAGTTCCACCAAAGATAATATCATCAACATATATTTGACATATAAATAAGCCACCCCTTTAACCCGCTTGGTGAAAAGGGTGGAATCGACCGTACCCATGCAAAACCCATCATGTAGTAAGAAATCCCTAAGGAACTCATACCAAGCACGTGGAGCTTGCTTGAGACCATAGAGTGCCTTATGGAGTAAATACACATGGTTGGGTCGGCGTGGGTTTTCGAAACCCGAGGGTTGAGCTACATATGCAGTTTCTTTTAGGGGACCATTCAAAAATGCACTTTTCACATCCATTTGATATAGTTTGAAATTGTGGAAAGATGCAAATGCAAGCAAAAGATGAATAGCTTCAAGACGGGCTACCGGCGCAAAGGTATCCTCAAAATCCATACCTTCTATTTGGGCAAACCCTTGCGCCACTAACCTTGCTTTATTTCTTATGACAATGCCATTCTCATCTTGCTTGTTCTTGAATACCCGTTTGGTCCCAATAACATTGATGCGATGATCCTTGGGTCTCTCAACTAGAGACCATACTTCATTGTGGGTGAAACACTCCAATTCTTCTTGCATGGAAATTACCCAATCCGGATCAACCAAGGCTTCATGTACCTTGAGTGGCTCAAAACTAGACACAAAAGCATGGTGTTGACAATAAGTGATAAGTAATGCATGGTGTCTACGAGTTACCACTCCTTTTGAGATGGTACCAAGGACTTGATCTACTTTCATGTCACTTGCCCTTGTTGCAGCCTTGATCTTCCGAATGGTTCCTTCATGATCAACAAATTAATCTCTTGCTAGTACTCGATCATGAGGGACAATTTGATCTTGAACATGAGTTGAGGATGTTTCTTGATCAGCATCATGGTCTTGCTCAGTGGGTTGAGGGCTTTCTTCTTGTTCTTCGGAATGTGGCTCATCTTGAGAAGAGGATAGATCTTGAGTTGCACTTGATGGCTCAGCTTGAGTTGAGCTAGGCTCTACTTGGGCTGAGCTTGATACTTCTATTCCATCATCTTGATCATCATTATGAACTTCTGTGGGCCGGATGTGTCCAATGCCCATAAGCTTGATGGCACTAGAAGGATCATCATCATTTCCTGCAACACATGGAACAACTTGCTCCACTTGGGAGCCATTATCCTCCAAGAACACCACGTCACAAGATACTTCAATAGCCCCAGTGGACTTGTTGTAGTATCTATAGGCGTGAGAGTTCTCCGCATATCCAACAAATGTACCCTCTATAGTTCTAGTTTCAAATTTACCGAGCTTCCCCTTATTGTTCTTAACAAGGCATTTGCATCCAAAGACACGAATGTACATGACATTAGGCTTGTTACCTGTAAGAAGCTCGTATGGAGTTTTATTATGCAGGGGGCGGAGGAAGAGCCGGTTGGAGTAGTGGACAGCTGTAGAGATGGCTTCTCCCCAAAAGTTATGGGGTGAATTGAATTCACTCAACATAGTTCTTGCCATCTCAATAATAGTCCGGTTCTTCCTTTCAACAACACCATTTTGTTGAGGGGTGTATGGAGCTGAAAACTCATGCTTGATGCCCTCATCATCAACAAACTCTTGCATAGTGTAGTTCTTGAACTCGGTGCCATTGTCGGTCATTATCGCCTTGATCTCAGATTCATACATGCGTTGAGCCTTCTTGGCGAAGATGATGAATTCTCTATAGGTCTCATCCTTAGACTTAAGGAGAAAGACCCAAGAGTATCTTGAATAATCATCAACAATGACAAGTCCATTCTTGCTCCCACCAAGAGTATCATAATGTGATGGTCCAAAGAGATCCAAGTGAAGGAGCTCCAAAGGCCTAGAGGAGGTGACTATACTCTTGATAGGATGTCTCTTCTTGAGTTGTTTTCCCGCTACACATGCACTGCATACACGATCTTTCTCAAAGGAAATGCCGGTTAGTGCAACAATGTGCTCACCCTTTAGGAGTTGTTTAAGATTTCTCATATTGACATGACCAAGGCGGCGATGCCAAAGCCAACCTTCGTCATGTTTGGCCGCCATTAGACATGTGGAGGGAGAGGGGCTCTCTTTCGAGAGGTCAACCACGTAAAGGTTGTTCTCCACATATCCAACAAGGACCAATTTGAGATTATCACTCCTAAAGACTTTCACCCAATAATTAGTAAAATATGAATTATAACCGGCATCCGCAAGGTGATATATAGAAAGCAAATTATAGCCAAGGGATTCAACAAGCATGACCGTCTCAAGGCACAAGTCCTTAGAGATTGCCACCTTGCCATACCCAAGTACCTTTCCCTTTGAATTGTCACCAAAGGTGATGCTTGACTTCTTGTTAATATCTTCTATGAATTGGTCAAGCACACCTCTTCCTCCGGTCATATGATTGGTGCATCCACTATCAAACACCCATTTTGGACCACCGGAGGAATACCCCTACAAAATCAAGTGGAGGTTTTAGGAACCCATCGATTAATGGGTTCCTTTGTAATGGCAATAAGATATTTTGGTACCCAAATTGAGTACCCTCTATAAGCATAGCCACTACGAGGGCCAACATAGTTAGCATAAACATCACCATAATAATCAACAAATAAATCATAGTGATTGTTAGGTCACGTGCGGTCACCACTAGTGGCTTTGCCCTTTGAGGCTTTGCCAACATTAGTGACCTTCTTGTTCTTCTCTTGAGCGGGTTTCTCCTTCTTGTAGTTGTTCTTCTTGTAGGGCTTGGGAGCATACCCAAGTCCACGCTTTTGATTGTTTGACCTTTGCTTACTCAAAAGGTCATCCAATCCCATCTTATTCTTGGCGGTGGTGAACTTGGCAAGTTCCTTTGTCAACCTAGCATTTTCTTTAAGAATAGTTGCTTGTTCACAAGCCGAATCAGTTGGATGATAGTTGAGACCATATTTGGTCACCAAGGATTCAAGATATGTATTGGTCTCAACATGCAAAGATAATTCCTCTTGCAAACGAACATGTTCCTCAACAAGTTTGGCATGCTCACAACTAAATGAGGTAGAGGAACTAGCAACATTTTCAGCAATAATGGGATCATTCATTGATCCAAGAGCCTTCTTGTAGGTTTCTTGGAGTAGTTCATGGTTCTCTCTAAGTTTCTTAAGCTCATCCTTAACAAGCTTGTTAGCTTTTTCAAGGTGGTCAAGATCCCTATTGAGAGAAGCATGAGCAACTTCAAGCTCCTTTTTTGAGGCATCGAGCTCTTGGGCCAACAATTGAGCCCTTTCAATAGTTTCAAGGTCCTTAACTTTATCTAGTTCAAAAGTTTCAATTTGTTGCTTAAGGCCTTGAGATATGCAACTTTCGGTTTTTAGCTCTTGTCTTAGGAGATTGAATCTCCGTTCTTTATCATTCAAATGATATTCTAACAATAGACTCGTCCTTTTCTTTGAGGGAGTCCATCAAGAAATCAAACTTGACAAGAGCATCACCACGAAGAGTGCATCTTACTTTGTAAAGTTCCTTAAGCATAGCTACCTCTTCTTGATTTTCAGTTTCATCATCAAGAACACTAGATAGAGAAGGTGGGGATTCCATTACCTTTGTTTCCCTTGCCATTAGATAAGAGCCGACGATTGTGGAGGAGGGAGAGTCATCGGAGTCATCATCATGAGTTGTTCTTGCCATGAAGGAAGAACCAATATCATTCTCCGTGGAGTAATCCTTGGAGTAGTCATATGTGAAGAGTGACCCGGGTTTGGAGAAAGCCAAACCAGCCACTCCGGCCTCCTTCTCCTTGTCTTCTTCCTCTTCATCGGAGAAGTACTCAGCCCCAACAAAGGCTCTTCCCTTGTTCTTCTTGTATCGTTCATTGATAGGGTTTGGCTTCAATCTTGGCTTGACCCCTTTGATAAATTTTGGCTTGTCTACCCTTTTTTCATAAGGGCACTCATTTGCAAAGTGACTATCTTCATCGCAGTTGTAGCACGTTCTCTTCTTCTTCTCATTGAAGGATATTGGAAATTTCTTCTTGTACTTCTTGGCAAAGAAAGCAAAATCTGTCGCGATGTCACTAGTTGAAGTCATCTCTTCATCTTCTTCGATTTCATAGGCTTCTTCTCTTTCTTGGTCAGCCCTAGCCTTCAAAGCAAGGTTGTGTGAGGATTCATCAACACGGTTCATCGCCATGAGCCTTTCTCCTGTCTTGGCCATGTTGTCATTGGCTGCCACATAGGAGACTAGATCATCTGCGTTCAGATCAGCTTGCTTGGTAAGGATTTGCAAGTTGAGTGCAAGGTTGGTGTCCTTTTGCTTGACTGCAATCATGGCAATGACCTTGGACTTTATGAATTCTTCATTCATCTCAAAACCATCGTTGTATTTTTCACATCCAAGGCCCTTGACCTTCACTCTAAGAGCACCAAGTCTTCCATAGGCATCGGCCAAGGATTCTCCTTCTCTAATCATGAACATAGTTGCCTCTATCTTTGCTGACTCATAGAGAGCTGCTTGGATCAGATTGGTTCCCTCTTGGAGTACTACAATCCGATCCCACAACTCTTTAGCGGAGTCAATGTCATTGACTTGATCAAGGAGCTTGCGGTTGATGCCACTCCTAATCTTGTCACATGCAGAAGCATTGAGTTGATGGTTGTAGAATTCGGTGGAGGTCAACCGAATGGGATCTTGTGGCTTCCGGTATCCATTAACAATGATCTCCCACAACTCCACACTGCAGCTGCGAATATGAGACTCCATAGAGGATTTCCAAAAAGGAAAGTGAGTTCCATCAAAATGGGGAACATTCCCACTATGGTTTATATGAGGCATGGGTGAAGTGTTTTTGGGATAGTCATGATTGACTTCATGGTAACCTTCCGGAGGAATCAAGTCCCACTAGAAGTCCCACTAGTCAAGTTCTTAAGCATGGCAGTCATTTGTGCCATTTGGCTTTGTACTTCATCCTCCTTCTTCTTTTTCTCAGCATCATATGCTAAGAATCTGGATTTCATCTCCTTAACCGAAAGGTTAGAATCTTCATCCAGACCCTCGAATAGTTTATCCATCTCACTCTTAAGGCTGTGAAGCCCTTCGAAAGAGTCCAGGCTCTGATACCAATTGTAAGTTCAGAGATGGTAAACCTAGAGGGGGGGTGAATAGGTTTCTACAAATTTCAATTCTTTCTTTGCAATATTAGGCTTTGCGGAATATAAAGGTTAGCCTAATGCAAACTAGGTGAGGCACCCTATATGATGATACAAGAACTCAAGCACGAATGCTCTCACATGCAGTTATATCACAAGTAAGGAGTTCGGTTAGAGATAACCGATAGCACGCGGAGACGAGGGTTTATTCCCGTGTTCCCTTCCTTTGCAAGAAGGTACGTCACGTTTGGAGAGGTGGAGGTCCCACGAAGGATTCCCCAACGCCACGAAGGCTCACCCTATTCTCCGGAGCCTATCCCACGAAGGAATAGCTCGCTCACTTGTGGTAGACTTTGAGGCAGCCTCCAAACCTTCACAATCTTGTCAGGAGCAAATCCACAGCCCGGATGCTTCCGGACCTCTTTTGCCCACCTAGGGTTTCCAAGGAACGCTAGAGAGCAAGTTTCTTGATGAATACAAGGGGGAACAAGATTTGGCTTGGTGGAACGGTAGATCTGGCCCTCCTCTTTCTTTTCCCCGGAGGGATTTGAGTTTGGGTGGAGGAGGAGGGAGATCTGAGGCTTTTGGTGTTTCTATCAATGGAGTGAGAGAGAGAGAGCTCAAGAACAGTTTTCAGTGTAGTGCCTAACTGTCCAGAGGTAGGAGAAGGGGTTTTTATAGTGTCACTTGAAATCTGGCCGTTGCAACTTGACACCTCAGCATTTTCTTTGAGGAACCCGGTCAACTGGGCCTAGGACCGGGCCGTTCGGCGCAGGGGCCGGTCAGACCGGCCCAGAGACCGGACCGTCCGGTCCGAACCGGAGCTGGGACCGGGCCTTGACCGGGGCGGGACTTGTCGCACAGTACATGGCCTCCGGTTTCCGCCGGGCCGTCCGGTCCACAGCCCGGTCCGACCGGGCGAGTGACCGGAGCAGGCCGGTCCAGACCGGACCTCAGGCCGGGCCAGCACCGGGCGAAGGTGCCAGCGATACTGGAATGTGCCCGGTGTGCACCGGTCCTAGGGCCGGTCAACGCCGGACCACCCGGTGCCACGGCCGGTCTGACCGGGCCTGTGACCGGCCGGGTGCTGAGAAATCCTTCTTTATTTTTGTCGAAGTGGGGGGTCTCCCTTTAACTTTTTGTTCCATTTATACACCATTATACCTATTTAGCTAATACCTGGGAATAATCTCATAGACATGTATTAGATCAAATACTCTAGCAACAGTGTCATTGTTACCAAAATAATGGATAAGGGTAAAATACCCATACAGAGAGTTTCCGATTTTGCCCCTCCTCATCGAGAGTTCGGGAGAGACTCGCTGCAGCCATTTGTGATGAACTGATGATGCGGTAGTCTGATGGTAGGGCTGCCATTATTCATCGACGAAATAACAAAAGTCCAGCAGAATAGTAGCGAGTAGTAAGTGGAACGGCAACGTCGAAGCGTTGCTGTCCATGGTGCATCCATCGCTGTCACTAGCAGTTAGAGCCATGAAGAGTTGGAGAGCCAAGCGTGGCTGTTAATTTCCTCCCTTTTGCTAGCTTCTGTCCGAACACGATGAATCGATAGGAATTTAGTTAAACCTGATCGTCCACTAGTAGAAAAGAGTGCTTTGGTTTTTTGCTCCAAAGAGCATTAGCACCGGATTTGGCACGAACCGGTGCTAAAGGGGTCATTAGCACCGGTTCGTGCGGTCTGGACGTCCAGGGGACCAGCCGCGGCATTAGCACCGATTCGTGCGGGACCTTTAGCACCGGTTCAACCGGTGCTAAAGGGTTGGCTCGAACCCTTTAGCAGGTTTTTCTGCTCCCCACGCACCTCCAGATCGCCTTTTTTAACTCTGTAAAATAGAAAAGAAAATGATAGAAAATTAAAAAAATAAAATCTTTTAAGATTCCTGTATGTTACGCAACCTACTATTAGGGAAAATTAACAAATTTGAATTTCAAATTTTTTTGCATAAAAAGTTTAGAAAAAGGTAAAATGGCATTAAAAACGTATAATATATCAAAATGATCGTGGCAAAAAGTTACATCCCTCAAGAACTTATCCTCTCTTAGATCCCTCAAGAATGAGCAAGAATCATGGAGGAAATCAAGAGATATGGCAAGTTCTTCAAAGTCAACAATGGAGGAGAGAGAGTGGAAGAACTTATCCAGCCCAAGGTGGAAGAAGGCCTATTTATAGTCTAGGGAAAAATAGAACCGTTGGGTGAGAAAACGGGCAAAAAAATTGACCCAGCCGGTCCACCGGGCCGGGCGCTGGACATGCCGGCGCACAGGCCGGCAGCACCGGCTGACATGCCGGGCTGGGGCAGGCGGGCCACGCAGCGGCCAAAAGGGACCAACCGGAGGGTGGGCCGGTCGACCGGGCGCTGGGCCGGACGGTCCGGCGGCCGCCGGGCCAGGAGCCGGACAAGGGCCAGGGAACACCTGGAGCGGGCCGGTGTGCACGAGCCCAGCGGCCGGTGCGCATCGGATGGGCCGGTGGCAGGCTCGGCCTTGCCGGGCGGTGGGCCGGGAATTGCTTCAGGCCAAAACATTTTCTTTCTCTTTTAAAACAGAAAATGCTCCCGGACTCCGATTGACATGAAACCAATTTTGTTGGAAAGATAACGACAAATAGAACCCCAACAATTACTGGAAATATTGAGACTCCTCACAGAATATTTTTAGATGATTCTAGAGAGGAAGTCTCCCAACGTCAAGAAACGGTAAAGACGTCCAAACTCGAAAACGCAATAGATGATGCATGCGGATTCCATTTTCGATAAACTTGGGCTTGTTGAAAAGCTAACAACAAGCTCAAGAACCTCACACAGAGAAATACCAAGAAGCAATATGGATATGCAAAGTATGCAAAGGATTGAGCTCCCTAAGACGATATGATCAAGTTACCCAACCGAAAGCCCCTCTTGGTAGTGCGGCAATCTATCCTATAATCCGGTCTCCCAACAATCACCTTGAGACCGGTAAAAGGAAATCATAGCAAGGCCATACCTTTGCCTTGCGCATCCCGCTTGATCTTGATGATAACTCTTCAAGTTCCACTCAAGCCGAAATGCCTCACTTGATCATTGTTGCTTCGTGAAGACTCACACATGCTCCCCCATACACCATGATGGGAAAGCTCCATTGATGCACATCTTCACATGTCTATTATCACCAAATGGACGGCAAGCTTCAAGCATATGATCCTCTTGAGATGCTCAACTCGAACTTGCCCAACTCAACCTTGATGACGATCATCACTTGATGTCATCCTCTCATGGGCTATATGAGATCTCACTTTTGATGCATGCTCATGAAAAGATACCTAACCCACATAGACAACACAAGGGCACATATATGATGGGTTAGTTCATAAAGCATAATTGACAAGGCTTACCATACCAGATGACTTCATGTGGCACATTCTTCATGCTCTAAATCTATTCTTCACTCTTTGTATTTGTCAACCTTGTATCTTCTCATGCTCTATCATACTATCTTGAGGTGTATAAAGAATTCTTCATTTGTTTGCATGCTCTAAATCTTAGTCAACCATAGATCAACTTATGAGACTATCATGACACCGACTTAGAGCCATATCTTGAATTCTTCACTTGGAATCAAACACTCAAGATATTGATCATTCATTGCTTAACAAATAAGCTAGAGCATGGCTAATATTGAATTCTACATAAGAACTCCATCTTCATTTCTTTTTCTTGATCATATCACATATATGTCTTCAAATCGATAATCTTGATGCCATACTCAAGGTATATCTTTATCTTCATGTCATCCATACTTGAATCCAACACATGGACTACAAGTAGTACCTATGTTCATATAAACTCAATGAAAACATTAGTCCATATGGGTTGCGGAAATACTGAATGGAACCCGGGTACGGGCGAGGATGAATCTGCCGCAAATCCGAGAGCAACATCTGTCTGAGTACATGTGTATTTGCTAGCAGGTATATGAGGTATGTGGTGTGTATTTCTCTGCTCACAGACGCGTGACATTGATTGGCATTAAATCCCCTGCCCTGCATTGCTCCTTCCCATCTCTTCCTCCCCGCATCCCCTCTTCCTTTTCGCCTCCAGCACGGCCGAATCCTCGTTGGAGCACAGCTCTATGATTCACGCGAGCTCCGCGAGCGCCTCCACCTTCCGCAGCCACCTCTCGAGCCCCGGCACGTCGACCACCCTCCGGCTGAGAAGGAGATCATGATCTCCTCCGTACTGGGCCCGCGGTGGCGCCCACCGTCGTCGCCTCCAAGAACTGGGCGGCGAACTGGCCAAGAACAGCCGCAGCGTCCACGACATTGGGTGGCCCCTCGATCGGTGGGAAGGAGAACTCCCGTTCCGCTGGCACCTCCTCTTGCTTCTCCTCTTCTGCTCAGCCTGCTGCCACCCTGCTGCGATGGCATCCGGCGGCGCGGACGGTGCCGGTTCTCGCGACGCAGGTGGTTCCGACTCCGTATGATCCTACGACGGGGACCCCGGTGACCTGGAGGAGAGCGTCTCCTGGATGCGAGATCGGAGCGCGGTGAGTGGCTCGAGTTCCTTTGCCACATCATGATGCACAGCGTGGTCGACACGGCTCTGCGCTCCAGCGTCGTCGTCGTGGGCACCGGCAGCGGGAACGCCGGGCGTGGCCGCGGGAACGACTGGCGACCGGTCGCGTGAGTGGCTCGAGTTCCTCTGCCGCATCATGATGCACAGCGTGGTTGACACGGATCTGCGCTTCAGCATCGTCGTCGTGGGCGCCGGCGGCGGGAACGCCGGGCGCGGCCGCAGGAACGCCATGGATTGGAATCGAGGACCGCTGGCAGCAGGAACGACGGGCGACCTGGTATATGGATAGTCTGTTTCTCCTCTCAGTCAGATATGTCCGTCTGCGTTCCGTACAATCCCTTTTCTTTCTCATGATATTTGCGTGTAATGTTCTCATACTTGGACTTGTGGCTTACAGTACTGCTTGCATCTGATTAGCTAGCAGCAGCTTAGCAAGTGCCTTATGAACTCTGAAAAATCGATGGATCCAATCGTGAGCTTAGCAAGTGCCTTATGATCAGCAATTGTTTTTGGTTCTTTCATATTTTTCAGTTGGTCTCAGTTTGATATTCAGAGTTATAATTAGTTCGTTGGGTATTTTCTTAACTTTCTTCGAATGCTTCCGTCTCAAGAAATGATGTCAGATCATAATCCCTTGTTTACATGTGTAATGTGCTAATTATGCTTGCTGTTTTGCAAGTAATCTTTTTCGGTAATCCAGCCTGATATTTCGATCTACCTTTTTCTTCCTGTGCAAAGCTGAGAATTAATTCAGCAACTCCTATGTAGAATAAAGGACATTGTACTACGCCGACAAATTTTGTTTACTAGCATTAACTACTCTAACATTTGCCTTAACACTTGCCGTATTTTCTCTAGTATCCAACAGGTATAGAAAAGTTAAAGAAAGCGTATTGATTAGCTGCTATATTAAGTGCCAATCTCAAATCAAACATTGATGCTCACGATTTAATCCTCGCGCGTAGCCAGGTTCCAAACGTCCGGGTCGATAGGGGCTGTCATTAATTACCAAAACCACACATAGGGGCAATATACCCTTACAATCTCCTTACAATCTCCAACAGTCTGCCACTTGCACTAGACTACAAATAAACTAGTTTACATTTGGCAAAAATCTAACACCTATTGTCTTTTGGTGTTGATCATGCTTAGCTTGTGAAGAGGTTTCGTCAACGGGTCTGCAACATTTAGATCCGCATGTACTTTGCAAAATATTTGCGTCTACCCGCATCACTCATTTCCAATTAGCTGACATTTGTATATATTTGTTGGAACCTTAATTTCTCGGTTTGATTTATGTTACCAATATTGTCGCATACAATATAGCTTCATAGTTCTGACACTCTCGAAACTACACCAAGTACTAAAAGAATATTATTGACTCAAACACCCTCTTTAGTTATTGTCATAACAATGATGTACTCAATATTTCGTTTGTAGAATCCATCGCAATGTTAAGCTTCAGAACTCATCTAAAACCAGTATATAATTCTTCTAAACCATTGTGCTACCTCTTAATAAATTCTTAGCCTAATTGAGATTGAATTTTATTTGTATATATGACCAAACTAGTATCAATGTAACATATTACAACAATTTGTTTGTCACTACCATATACAAAACTTCCCATGTTATTTGTATATCGCTGCAAAAGATCTTACAAGACCAGGTTCTCGCCATAGAATCTTCAATTCCTTGGTGCCATTAGCTTTAAAACCATTTGACAATCTTTCGGCCATTTGGTCGAGCACCTTGCAGGCAGGGGCTAGAATTGAGCCCATGCTGAATTTGTAAAAGTGGACCAAGTCCAACCTTGGTCACCCCTGCATCCCTGAGACCCTGGCACCTCCCTTGGCAT
This sequence comes from Lolium rigidum, assembly GCF_022539505.1. Lineage (NCBI taxonomy): Eukaryota > Viridiplantae > Streptophyta > Magnoliopsida > Poales > Poaceae > Lolium > Lolium rigidum. Next base: position 222,341,695 of record NC_061511.1, on the reverse strand, counting down.
CAGTGCACCACCACTGCACCCTCTTCCATCTCCTAGCACATCAGGACATGGCCATGCCGTCGTGATCATGACCTCACCATGCCACTCCTCTCTCTGGCCGAATCCAACGTGCACCACCGTGTCACATAGCCTCCTCTCACTCTCCTGAACCCGCTAGACACGCCGGTCGACGAAATGGAGCACGCCACGCGCCAGCACGAGCGTGCCCGGAGACGCCCACGACGCGCCAGAGCACGACGCGACAAGCTCTGGACGCGCCAGAGCGTCACTACCCCTCGTCACCCTCGTCCTCCCCTTGACCCCTCCGCGCGCACACGCACTCCACAGTGACCCAGCAACTCCCCTGACACGCTCACCTGCGCCGGAGAGGACGGTGGCCGTCATCACCATCGACGACTTCCGCCGTGGCACCGTGCGCTCGCATCACGCGCCTGCCCTCGTCTCCGTCTAGTTTTCACCGCAATCAGGCCTGGCGTGACCGCCGTGACGTCGCCGAACCGCTCGCGTCATCACCAGCCACTCCGCGCCCCTGTAGCCGCATCGCCATGACCGCCACCTCCGCAACACCACGGCCTCGCCCAGCCGCTATAAAAAGAGCACCCCCGTACCTCCATTCACCACACCAGCACCTTCCCCTCCTCTCCCTCGCTCTCCTCGACACCTCTCTGCTCGACATTGCCCACTAGCGCCGCCCAATTGCACCACCGTAGCCCGTAGCACCGCCGCGGAAGAAGGAGGAGCTAGGAGCTGCCCCAGGAGACGCCGTCTGTTCGAGGAGATCCGCCGTCGTCCACAACGCCACCGCAGCACATCGCCGATGATCGCCGCGCCGCCGGTGAGCCTCCGACCCCCTGCCTTCGCCGCGCCAGTGAGCTGTGCTCGCCGTCGACGACGACGCACCAGCGCCGCACGATCCCCTTCTAATCCTACGCCCCACATTCACCCTTACCGTTTCGCTCGTTAAGTGAGACTGACACGTGGGTCCCAGCGTCAGGCGACCCGCGTGTGCGAGACGCACTGCTGGGCCGGCCCGTTTAATTTTTTCTGTGCATCCCAGTTAAGTTTCCCGCCTAGGCCCAGTGATTCAAATTTAAATATTTCAAATTTGTCAAATTGAGTACTGTATCCATTTTCAAATTTAAATAGAATCCAATCTACTTGGCCAAATTTAACAAAATTTATATATCTGGAAAGCTTATAAAATTTTCTAAACAACTACACTGGTCTCACCCATAGATTCTATAGAATTAATGTGACAAAAATAACAAGGCAGGGCCTTTTTCAACTTCAAACAATTATTAAAAATCAACCAAAAATGCTTTTGAGTTGATTCCAACTCTCAAAAATCACATTTCCTATTGTCTATCAGAATATATAAAAATATGACATAGTTGTTTGTATGATCATGGTCTAGATTAAAAAAAATGGCTCTATGGCTATTTCTAGTCCATTTAAATTGTGCAAAATTATTTATTAAATAGTATGGGAGCATTTCCCTCATTTAAATCTTGTCTCAAATAACTCAACATGAGGTAGTGACCATGGTCTAATTGATCTCATATTGAATTAATTGATGACATTAAATCATTACTATGTTAGGATTAAATTGCAGGAGGTGTATCACCTCATTTAAATCATTTTCCCAAATGATGATTATGAAGAAGTTGACCTTGGTCAACCTAGGTCATATATTATTATTGGAGGAGATTAAATCTTAACAAGAGGAAATTATTTCTCCAAAGAATTGAATAGAAACCCTAATTAATATTTGTAATGAGAGGAAATTATTTTTCTTAAGAAGAAAACAAAGTCAACCAACATAATAATAATGTTGTGATGCTAGCCTAGCTTGTGTGACTCGTGTGTGTGCTTAGTCTAGCTTCTAAGATTTGTACAGTGATTGTGTATTATGTATCCATTTTTAGACGCTAGTACCGAGGAGTACCAAGAGGAGGAGGAGGTCTACTTCCAAGGAGAAGAAGACCACTTTGATCAGTACACCACCCAAGGCAAGCTAATATTCTTGCAAGTGCAAAGCTCTAAATAGAGCAAGGCACCATTACATAATACTTTATGCTTAATGATCCCATCCCAAGTTTTATTCTTGCAAAGTTTTTACTTTATTTATTACAGACTTACTTTTATAGTTAACTTTGGTCTAAGTATAGTGAAGTACAAGAGCATCAAACTTAGCCTTGATAGCTACAAATTAATTAGCACCCCTCATGACTAGTTGCTAGTGCTAACAAATAAAATTGACTACTCTAGATGGGAACATGTGAAATGAAATGACTTTGAAAGGTTTTGAAGGTGAATATGACTTGAATGACATGATGAATTTGATAAAAACTGATGGTTGGGTTCGGATGCGATACCATTCCAATTTACAAGTACCCCCACAATACCTGATTATGGGTAGGGCTTAACTGGAAGTTCATGTGTCTTAGTATGGGTTCCCTCTAAACAAGCGTCATAGGGGTTATGCCGAGGCTGCCTCCGAGAAATGTGAAATGACGTGAAATGAGGTGAATGTCCGGCCCAAGCCTCCGTGCGGTTCCTGAGCTGACGGTTTGTCTTCACTGGGAGGCCAAGCTCATGGGGAGAGGTGCCTATACTAGGGGATGTAAGTGAAAGGTTATGGTTGATGATCCGCGTACTGAGTTACGATTATTCAGGTTACCCCTGACGGATGTAATCAAATGTTGTGGCACAAGTGTGCGACCTCTACAGAGTGTAAAACTATTCGAATAGCCGTGTCCACGGTTATGGACGGTTGGATGGCCATACTGTTCCGTTGTCAGATGTTTTCCAATAATGAATGAGGAATTGAAAGGTGAATTTGACTTGACCACAACAGGAGTTGTGGGAATGACACTAATGTTCCCACTTGAGTTAGTTAGCAAATGAAGAGTCTTTTACTAAATACTTATGAACTAAAATTTGGCTTTATGCAAATAAACTTAGAGCCTAGCATCCCCTAAATAAATTTGATAGTGCTTACACTAGTATGAGTTTGCGAGTACTTTAAGAGTACTCACGGCTGTGTGCCTGGCTATTCAAATGGCCAGACTATGAAGAGGAGCAGCAGTATGAAGATGACGGCCAGCAGGACGTCTACAACAACTAGGAGTTCTTCTAACGTCAAGCGTTGACCTGTGGAATTAGATAGTCCACTACTATTATGCTTCCGCTATGCATTGTTCGTTGATCATTAGATCAACTATTTATGTAATATTGGATCATGTGATCTACTTTTGTAAGACGATTATGGTTTGTAATAAATGATGACTTATGATATAAACTGTTATGTCTCGCAACAACAATCTTCCTGGGATTGCGATGTATGGCATAATAGGCATCTGGACTTAAAAATCCGGGTGTTGACACGATGTGATCAAGTTACCCAACCGAAAGCCCCTCTTGATAGTGCGGCAATCTATCCTATAATCCGCTCTCCCAACAACCACCTTGAGACCGGTAAAAGGAAATCCTAGCAAGGCCATACCTTTGCCTTGCGCATCCCGCTTGATCTTGATGATAACTCTTCAAGTTCCACTCAAGCCGAAATGCCTCACTTGATCATTGTTGCTTCGTGAAGACTCACACATGCTCCCCCATACACCATGATGGGAAAGCTCCATTGATGCACATCTTCACATGTCCATTATCACCAAATGGACGGCAAGCTTCAAGCATATGATCCTCTTGAGATGCTCAACTTGAACTTGCCCAACTCAACCTTGATGACGATCATCACTTGATGTCATCCTCTCATGGGCTATATGAGATCTCGCTTTTGATGCATACTCACGAAAAGATACCTAACCCACATAGACAACACAAGGGCACATATATGATGGGTTAGTTCATAAAGCATAATTGACAAGGCTTACCATACCACATGACTTCACGTGGCACATTCTTCATGCTCTAAATCTATTCTTCACTCTTTGTATTGGTCATCCTTGTATCTTCTCATGCTCTATCATACTATCTTGAGGTGTATAAAGAATTCTTCATTTGTTTGCATGCTCTAAATCTTAGTCAACCATAGATCAACTTATGAGACTATCATGACGCCGACTTAGAGCCATATCTTGAATTCTTCACTTGGAATCAAGCACTCAATATATTGATCATTCATTGCTTAACACATAAGCTAGAGCATGGCTAATATTGAGTTCTACATAAGAACTCCATCTTCATTTCTTCTTCTTGATCATATCACATATATGTCTTCAAATCGATGATCTTGATGCCAATACTCAAGGTATATCTTTATCTTCATGGCATCCATACTTGAATCCAACACATGGACTACAAGTAGTACCTATGTTCATATAAACTCAATGAAAACATTAGTCCATAGGGGTTGTCATTAATTACCAAAACCACACATAGGGGCAATATACCCTTACAATCTCCAACAGTCTGCCACTTGCACTAGACTACAAATAAACTAGTTTACATTTGGCAAAAATCTAACACCTATTGTCTTTTGGTGTTGATCATGCTTAGCTTGTGAAGAGGTTTTGTCAACGGGTCTGCAACATTTAGATCTGTATGTAGTTTGCAAAATATTTGCGTCTACCCGCATCACTCATTTCCAATTAGCTGACATTTGTATATGTTTGTTGGAACCTTAATTCCTCGGTCTGATTTATGTTACCAATATTGTCGCATATAATATAGCTTCATAGTTCTGACACTCTCGAAACTACACCAAGTTCTAAAAGAACATTATTTACTCAAACACCCTCTTTAGTTATTGTCATAACAATGATGTACTGAACGTTTCGTTTGTAGAATCCATCGCAATGTTAAGCTTCAGAACTCATCTAAAACCATTATATAATTCTTCTAACCCATTGTGCTACCTCTTAATAAATTCTTAGCCTAATTGAGATTGAATTTTATTTGTATATATGACCAAACTAGTATCAATGTAACATATTACAACAACTTGTTTGTCACTACCATATACAAAACTTCCCATGTTATTTGTATATCGCCGCAAAAGAGCTTACAAGACCAGGTTCTCGCCACAGAATCTTCAATTCCTTGGTGGCATTAGCTTTAAAACCATTTGACAATCTGCAGCCAGGACTAGCTAGCGTGAAAATTCAGAAGAGTTCATCATTTCCCTCACTGGTACATGAGACATCTCGCATGTTTTACACTTAAGAGCCTAGTTTTTAGTGCTGAGCCTTAACTGATCTTGTACAATGTCCAGAGATTAGTTTCCACCCGCAAGCCATGCACATGCGCATCCACCCCCGCAGCTATTCAACCATGCGGACTGTCACATTCCCTGCACTCACCGCCATGCGGACCACACCGTCGGCAATCAGCCTACAATAAACCCCATTCATTCCATGCCCTTCCCAATAATAATCAACAAGAGAAAAAAGAGACAGAAAAGAACATGTCCACGAGGTTGTTAGAGCTGGGCAACGGACTACGCACACACACATACAGCTGGAGAGATCTTGATGCTAGCACAGTTGGCTAGCTAGGTAACACTGACCGATGAACAACAAAAAAGCAGGAATAGAAAAACGATGGCTCTGGAATTTGGTAGTGCTATCACGCGACGGGGTTGTTGGTACGTCCAGGTAACGGTACCAACCGGCGGGACGGCGACTGGGGTCCGACGGCATTAGTCGGTGGCCTCACGCGCGCTAATCATCTGTGAATCGCGTGCACCGCTGTTAATCTCCTCCACCGACAGAAAGAGGGGAGGAGAGGGGCGCTTGTTTATTCCCCGAGGTGTCGGCCTACATGTGTGGTTTAGCCTCTCATGACACTCACCACCCAACGCCATTAGTTTAATCAGCCTCGCTCTAAAAGATTGGTGCTGATCGAGAGTTTCCGATTTTGCCCCTCCTCATCGAGAGTTCGGGAGAGACTCGCTGCAGCCATTTGTGATGAACTGATGATGCGGTAGTCTGATGGTAGGGCTGCCATTATTCATCGACAAAATAACAAAAGTCTAGCAGAATAGTAGCGAGTAGTAAGTGGAACGGCAACGTCGAAGTATTGCTATCCATGGTGAATCCATCACTGTCACTAGCAGTTAGAGCCATGAAGACTTGGAGAGCCAAGCGTGGCTGTTAATTTTCTCCCTTTTGCTAACTTCTGTCCAAACACGATGAATCGATAGGAATTTAGTTAAACCTGATCGTCCACTAGTAGAAAAGAAGGCTTTGGTTTTTTGCTCCAAAGAGCATTAGCACCGGATTTGGCACGAACCGGTGCTAAAGGGGTCATTAGCACCGGTTCGTGCGGTTTGGACGTCCAGGGGACCAGCCGCGGCATTAGCACCGGTTCGTGCGGGACCTTTAGCACCGGTTCATGCCACGAACCGGTGCTAAAGGGTTGGCATTGTAGGATAACGTTGCATAGAAAACAAAAATTTTCCTACCGCGAACACGCAATCCAAGCCAAGATGCAATCTAGAAGATGGTAGCAACGAGGGGGTATCGAGTCTCACCCTTGAAGAGATTCCAAAGCCTACAAGATGAGGCTCTTGTTGCTGCGGTAGACGTTCACTTGCCGCTTGCAAAAGCGCGTAGAAGATCTTGATCACGATCGGTTCCGGCGCCACGAACGGGCAGCACCTCCGTACTCGGTCACACGTTCGGTTGTTGATGAAGACGACGTCCACCTCCCCGTTCCAGCGGGCAGCGGAAGTAGTAGCTCCTCTTGAATCCGACGAGCACGACGGCGTGGTGTCGGTGGCGGTGTAGAAGTTCGGCGGAGCTTCGCTAAGCAAACCGGGCAATATGAAGTGGAGGAGCAAAGCTAGGGTTTGGGAGGGGGTGGCCGGCCACTCAAGGGGGCGGCCAAGCTATGGTCTTAGGGGTGGCCGGCCCCCTCCCTTGGCCCCTCATTATATAGGTGGATCCCAAGTGTTGGTGTCCAAGTCTTCGAATAAGACCCGAAACCAAAACCTTCCATAGGAGGGGGCAAACCTAGCCCAACTAGGACTCCCACCCAAAGGTGGGATTCCCACCTCCCATGTGGGGGTGGCCGGCCCCCTATGGTGGAGTCCACTTGGGACTCCACCCCCACTAGGGCTGGCCGGCCATGGAGGTGGAGTCCCTTGTGGACTCCACCTTCCTTGGTGGTTTCTTCCGGACTTTTCTAGAACCTTCTAGAACCTTCCATAGAACCTTCCGCGACATTTTATTCACATAAAATGACATCCTATATATGAATCTTATTCTCCGGACCATTCCGAACTCCTCGTGATGTCCGGGATTACATCCGGGACTCCGAACAAATATTCCAACTTCATTCCATATTCAAGAACTACTATTTCAACATCCAACTTTAAGTGTGTCACCCTACGGTTCGAGAACTATGCGGACATGGTTGAGTACTCACTCCGACCAATAACCAATAGCGGGATCTGGAGATCCATAATGGCTCCCACATATTCAACGATGACTTTAGTGATCGAATGAACCATTCACAAACATTACCAATTCCCTTTGTCTCGCGATATTTTACTTGTCCGAGGTTTGATCTTCGGTATCACTCTATACCTTGTTCAACCTCGTCTCCCGACAAGTACTCTTTACTCGTACCGTGGTATGTGGTCTCTTATGAACTCATTCATATGCTTGCAAGACATTAGACGACATTCCACCGAGAGGGCCCGGAGTATATCTATCCGTCATCGGGATGGACAAATCCCACCGTTGATCCATATGCCTCAACTCATACTTTCCGGATACTTAATCCCACCTTTATAACCACCCATTTACGCAAGTGGTGTTTGGTGTAATCAAAGTACCTTTCCGGTATAAGTGATTTACATGATCTCATGGTCATAAGGACTAGGTAACTATGTATTGAAAGCTTATAGCAAATAACTTAATGACGAGATCTTATGCTACGCTTAATTGGGTGTGTCCATTACATCATTCATATAATGATATAACCTTGTTATTAATAACATCCAATGTTCATGATTATGAAACTAATCATCCATTAATCAACAAGCTAGTTTAAGAGGCATACTAGGGACTTCTTGTTGTCTACATATCACACATGTACTAATGTTTCGGTTAATACAATTATAGCATGACATATAAACATTTATCATAAACATAGAGATATAATAACTACTTTTATTATTGCCTCTAGGGCATATCTCCTTCAGTCTCCCACTTGCACTAGAGTCAATAATCTAGATTACATTGTAATATACCTAACACCCATGGCATTCCGGTGTTGGTCATGCTTTGCCCTAGGGAGAGCTTTAGTCAACGGATCCGCTACATTCGGATCGGTGTGTACTTTGCAAATCTTTACTTCTCCATCTTCGATGTACTCGCGAATCGAGTGGTAACGCAGCTTGATATGCTTCAGCCTCTTGTGTGACCTTGGCTCTTGTGCATTGGCGATGGCACCCATGTTATCACAGGAAATGATTAATGGGTCCAATGCACTAGGAACCACACCGAGCTCTACAATGAACCTCTTCATCCATACCGCTTCTTATGAAGCCTCTGAAGCCGCTATGTACTCGATTCCGTTGAAGACTTCGCCACCGTGCACCGCTTCGAGCTTGCCCAGCTCATCGCAAAGCACCATTCAATATAAACACGTACCCGCATTGTGACTTAGAGTCATCGGGATCGGTGTTCCAACTTGCATCGGTGTAACCATTTACAACGAGCTCTTGGTCACCTCCATAACAAAGAAACATATCCTTAGTTCTTTTCAAGTACTTCAGGATATTCTTGACCGCTGTCCAGTTGTTCCATTCCCGGATCACTTTGATATCTCGCTAGTCAAACTAACGAGCATGTGCTATATCCGGTCTAGTACATAGCATGGCATACATGATAGATCCCATCGCCGAGGCATAGGGGATATTACTCATCCTTTCTCTTTCATCTGCCGTAGCCGGTCCTTGAGTCTTACTCAAGACCTTGCCCGGTAACATAGGTAAGAATCCTTTCTTACTTTCGTCCATTCTAAATTTCTTTAGAATCTTGTCCAGATATGTACTCGCGATAGCCCTATTAGGCGTCTTGATCTATCTCTATAAATCTTGATGCCTAATATATACGATGCTTCACCAAGGTCTTTCATTGAAAAACTATTATTCAAATAACCTTTTACACTCGCTTAATAGTTCTATATCATTCCCAATTAATAATATGTCATCTACATATAATATCGTGAATGCTACAGAGCTCCCACTCACTTTCTTGTAAATACGAGCCTCTCCATGACACCGTATAAACCCAAAGTCTTTGATCACCTTATCAAAGCGTCGGTTCCAACTTCTTGATGCTTGCTTCAGTCCATAGATTGAACGCTGAAGTTTGCATACTTTGTCGGCATTTTTAGGATCGACAAAACCTTTGGGTTGTACCATATACAACTCTTCCTCAATGTCTCCATTAAGGAACGCCGTTTTGACATCCATCCGCCAAATCTCATAATCGAAAAATGCAGCTATTGCTAACAAAATCCTCACAGATTTTAGCTTCGCTACAGGTGAGAAAGTCTCATCGTAGTCAACTCCTTGAATTTGTCTGAAACCCTTTGCGACAAGTCGAGCTTTATAGACAGTAATATTACCATCAGCATCTGTTTTTCTCTTGAAGATCCATTTATTCTCGACAGCCTTTCGGCTATCAGGTAATTCTACCAAAGTCCATACTTTGTTATCATACATGGATCCCATTTCGGATTTCATGGCTTCTTGCCATTTGTTGGAATCTGGGCTCATCATTGCTTCTTCATACGTCGCAGGGTCCTCATTATTGTTATCCACAATCATGACATTTAGACAAGGATCATACCAATCAGGAGTGGCACGTTCCCTTGTCGATCTGCGAGGTTCGTAGTTTCCTCGTTCGAAGTTTCATGATCATTATCATTAGCTTCCTCTCGTTGCCGGTGTAGGCGGTACAGTACAACTTCCGTCATCGCGCTACTCGATCAACGAGTATAGATTCATTAATCTCATCGAGTTCTACTTTTCTTCCAATCACTTCTTTAGTGAGAAATTCTTTCTCAAGAAAGGTTCCGTTCTTTGCAACAAATATTTTGCCTTCGGATTTGTGATAGAAAGTATACCCTATAGTTTCCTTAGGGTATCCTATGAAGACGCATTTCTCCGCTTTGGGTTCTAGCTTGTCCGGTTGTAACTTCTTTACATAGGCTTCGCAACCCCAAACTTTCAGGAACAACAGCTTAGGTTTCTTATTAAACCATAATTCATACGGTGTCGTTTCTACGGATTTTGATGGTGCTCTATTTAAAGTGAATGCGGCTGTCTCTAATGCATAACTCCAAAATGATAATGGCAAATCAGTAAGAGACATCATAGAACGAACCATATCTAAGAGAGTTCGATTACGACGTTCGGATACACCGTTTCGTTGTGGTGTTCCCGGCGGTGTTAATTGTGAAAGTATTCCGCATTTCTTTAAATGCATGCCAAACTCATAACTCAGATATTCACCTCCACGATCAGATCGTAGAAATTTTATCTTCTTGTTACGTTGATTTTCTACTTCACTTTGAAATTCCTTAAACTTCTCGAAAGTTTCGGATTTATGTTTCATGAAATAGATATACCCATATCTACTCGGATCATCCGTGAAGGTTAGAACATAACGATAACCACCGCGCGATGCTACACTCATTGGTCCGCACACATCGGTATGTATGATTTCCAATAAGTCGTAGCTCGCTCCATCATACCAGAAAATGGAGTCTTAGTCATTTTTCCCATTAGACATGCTTCGCATCTATCAAGTGACTCAAAGTCAAGTGATTCAAGTAATCCATCAGTATGGAGTTTCTTCATGCGCTTCACTCCAATATGACCAAGACGACAGTGCCACATATAAGTAGAATTATCATTTAATTTAATTCGCTTAGCATCAATGTTATGTATATGCGTATCACTACTATCGAGATCTAACAGAAATAAGCCATTCTTTTGTGGTGCTTGACCATAAAAGATATTATTCATAAAAATAGAACAACCATTATTCTCAGTACTTGAATGAATAACCGTCTTGCATTAAACAAGATCCAGATATAATGTTCATGCTCAACGCGGGTACAAAATAACAATTATTTAGGCTTAAAACTAATCCCGAAGGTAGATGTAGAGGAAGTGTGCCGACAGCGATCACATCGACTTTGGATCCATTTCCAACGCGCATTGTCACTTCATCTTTCAGTAGTCTTCGTTTATTCTTTAGTTCCTCGTTTCGAGTTACAAATATGAGCAACCGAACCAAGTATCAAATACCCAGTGTACTAGAACGAGAACCAGTGAGATAAACATCTATAACATGTATATCGGATATACCTTCTTTCTTCTTCTTGACAAGGCCGCTCTTCGGATCAGCCGGATACTTGGAGCAATTACGCTTCCAGGTGTCCCTTCTCCTTGCGATAATAGCACTCAAGCATCGGGCTTAGGGCCGTTCTTAGGTTTCATAGGAGGCGTGGCAGCTTTCTTGCCACCCTTCTTGAATTTTCCCTTAGACTTGCCCCGTTTCTTGAAACTAGTGGTCTTGTTGACCATCAACACTTGGTGCTCTTTCTTGATCTCAATCTCAGCAGCTTTTAGCATGCCAAAGAGTTCGAGTAACTCCTTGTTCATGTTCTGCATATTGTAGTTCATCACAAAGTTCTTGTAACTTGGTGGCAGTGATTGAAGGACACGATTAATCCCCAGTCCGTTAGGAATCACTATTCCCAAGTCACTGAGTTTCTTCGCATGCCCGGTCATGGCGAGCATGTGCTCACTAATGGAGCTGCCTTCTTCCATCATACAGCTCGAAGAAATGTTTCGATGCTTCATAGCATTCCACGGCCGCATGAGTCTCGAAAATAGTCTTTAACTCTTTCATCAACTCATGAGGATCGTGGTGCTCAAAACGTTTTTGAAGATCGGATTCCAGCATCGCACAGGATGGCACACCGAACTTGAGAGTACCGAGTTTTCCGAGTCTCGTAAACAGCTTTTACTTCATCGGTTTCAGTTTGCCGGAGAGGGTCACCTAGCGGTGCATCAAGCACATATTGCAGATTTCCGCCACAGAGGAAGATCCTCACATGACGGAACCAGTCGGTGAAGTTGCTACCGTTGCTCTTAAGCTTTTCTTTCTCTAGGAACTGGTTAAAATTGATTGGGGACGCCATCTCTACAACATATATTTGCAATAGTTTAGACTAAGTTTATGACAAATTGAGTTCAAATTTTAATTCAATATAATTAAAAATCTAGGTGAACTCCCACTCAAAACAATATCCCTCGCATTGTCTTAGTGATCACACGAACCAAATCCACCACACCATAGTCCGATCATCACGAGACAAGGTGTAATTTCAATGGCGAACACTCAAAGTGTTCATCATATCAATCATATGATTCATGCTCTACCTTTCGGTATCACGTGTTCCGAGACCATGTCCGTACATGCTAGGCTCGTCAAGGCCACCTTAGTATCCGCATGTGCAAATCGGCTTGCACCCGTTGTATGCACTTGTTGATTCTATCACACCCGATCATCACGAGATGCTTCGAAACGACAAGTCTTGGCAACGGTGCTACTAAGGATGAACACTTTATTATCTTGAGATTTTAGTGAGGGATCATCTTATAATGCTACCGTCGCGATCTAAGCAAAATAAGATGCATAAAAGGATTAACATCACATGCAGTTCATATGTGATATGATATGGCCCTTTTGTCTTTGCGCCTTTGATCTTCATCTCCAAAGCACGGATATGATCTCCATCATCTTCGGGCATGATCTCCATCATCGTCGGCGAAGCATCAAGGTCAATGGCGCCGTCTTCATGATTGTCCTCCATGTAGCAACTATTACAACTACTTTGAAATACTACTCAACATGAAATTTAAAGACAACCATAAGGCTCCTGCCGGTTGCCACAATACAATAATGATCATCTCATACATATTCATCATCACATTATGGCCATATCACATCACCAAACCCCGCAAAAACAAGTTAGACGCTCTCTAATTTGGTTTGCATATTTTACGTGGTTTAGGGTTTTCGATATAGATCTAATCTACCTACGAACATGAACCACAACGTTGATACTAATGTTGTCAATAGAAGAGTAAATTGAATCTTTACTATAGTAGGAGAGACAGACACCCGCAAAGCCTCTTATGCAATACAAGTTGCATGTCGAACGAGGAACAAGTCTCATGAACGCGGTCATGTAAAGTTAGTCCGAGCCGCTTCATCCCACTATGCCATAAAGATGCAAAGTACTCAACTAAAGATAACAAGAGCATCAACGCCCACAAACCATTGTGTTCTACTCGTGCAACCATCTATGCATAGACACGGCTCGATACCACCGTAGGATAACGTTGCATAGAAAACAAAAATTTTCCTACCGCGAACACGCAATCCAAGCCAAGATGCAATCTAGAAGATGGTAGCAACGAGGGGGTATCGAGTCTCACCCTTGAAGAGATTCCAAAGCCTACAAGATGAGGCTCTTGTTGCTGCGGTAGACGTTCACTTGCCGCTTGCAAAAGCGCGTAGAAGATCTTGATCACGATCGGTTCCGGCGCCACGAACGGGCAAGCACCTCCGTACTCGGTCACACGTTCGGTTGTTGATGAAGACGACGTCCACCTCCCCGTTCCGGCGGGCAGCGGAAGTAGTAGCTCCTCTTGAATCCGACAAGCACGACGGCGTGGTGTCGGTGGCGGTGTAGAAGTTCGGCGGAGCTTCGCTAAGCAAACCGGGCAATATGAAGTGGAGGAGCAAAGCTAGGGTTTGGGAGGGGTGGCCGGCCACTCAAGGGGGCGGCCAAGCTATGGTCTTAGGGGTGGCCGGCCCCCTCCCTTGGCCCCTCATTATATAGGTGGATCCCAAGTGTTGGTGTCCAAGTCTTCGAATAAGACCCGAAACCAAAACCTTCCATAGGAGGGGGCAAACCTAGCCCAACTAGGACTCCCACCCAAAGGTGGGATTCCCACCTCCCATGTGGGGGTGGTCGGCCCCCTATGGTGGAGTCCACTTGGGACTCCACCCCCACTAGGGCTGGCCGGCCATGGAGGTGGAGTCCCTTGTGGACTCCACCTTCCTTGGTGGTTTCTTCCGGACTTTTCTAGAACCTTCTAGAACCTTCCATAGAACCTTCCGCGACATTTTATTCACATAAAATGACATCCTATATATGAATCTTATTCTCCGGACCATTCCGGAACTCCTCGTGATGTCCGGGATTACATCCGGGACTCCGAACAAATATTCCAACTTCATTCCATATTCAAGAACTACTATTTCAACATCCAACTTTAAGTGTGTCACCCTACGGTTCGAGAACTATGCGGACATGGTTGAGTACTCACTCCGACCAATAACCAATAGCGGGATCTGGAGATCCATAATGGCTCCCACATATTCAACGATGACTTTAGTGATCGAATGAACCATTCACAAACATTACCAATTCCCTTTGTCTCGCGATATTTTACTTGTCCGAGGTTTGATCTTCGGTATCACTCTATACCTTGTTCAACCTCGTCTCCCGACAAGTACTCTTTACTCGTACCGTGGTATGTGGTCTCTTATGAACTCATTCATATGCTTGCAAGACATTAGACGACATTCCACCGAGAGGGCCCAGAGTATATCTATCCGTCATCGGGATGGACAAATCCCACTCGTTGATCCATATGCCTCAACTCATACTTTCCAGGATACTTAATCCCACCTTTATAACCACCCATTTACGCAGTGGTGTTTGGTGTAATCAAAGTACCTTTCCGGTATAAGTGATTTACATGATCTCATGGTCATAAGGACTAGGTAACTATGTATTGAAAGCTTATAGCAAATAACTTAATGACGAGATCTTATGCTACGCTTAATTGGGTGTGTCCATTACATCATTCATATAATGATATAACCTTGTTATTAATAACATCCAATGTTCATGATTATGAAACTAATCATCCATTAATCAACAAGCTAGTTTAAGAGGCATACTAGGGACTTCTTGTTGTCTACATATCACACATGTACTAATGTTTCGGTTAATACAATTATAGCATGACATATAAACATTTATCATAAACATAGAGATATAATAACTACTTTTATTATTGCCTCTAGGGCATATCTCCTTCAGGCATCAGCCGCGAACCCTTTAGCACCGGTTCGTATTAGGTTTTTCTGCTCCCCACGCACCTCCCCCCCCCCCCCACCCCGTGGATCGTCTTTTTTAACTCTGTAAAATAGAAAAGAAAATGATAGAAAATTCAAAAAATAAAATCTTTTAAGATTCCTGTATGTTACGCAACCTACTATTAGGGAAAATTAACAAATTTGAATTTCGAATTTTTTTGCATAAAAAGTTTAGAAAAAGGTAAAATGGCATTAACTTTTGCCTACGACGTCGGAAAAAAACGTATAATATATCAAAATGATCGTGGGAAAAAGTTACATCCCTCAATAACTTATCCTCTCTTAGATCCCTCAAGAATGAGCAAGAATCATGGGGGGAATCACGAGATAGGGCAAGTTCTTCAAATTCAACAATGGAGGAGAGAGAGTGGAAGAACTTATCCAGCCCAAGGTGGAAGAAGGCCTATTTATAGTCTAGGGAAAAATAGAACCGTTGGGTGAGAAAACGGGCAAAAAATTGACCCAGCCAGTCCACCGGGCCGGCGCCGGACAGGCCGGTGCACAGGCCGGCAGCCGCCGACCGACGAGCCGAGGCCGGGGCAGGCGGGCCACGTAGCGGCCAAAAGGGCCCAACCGGAGGGTGGGCCGGTCGACCGTGCGCTGGGCCGGACGGTCCGGCGGCCACCGGGCCAGGAGCCGAACAAGGGCCGGGGAACACCTGGAGCGGGCCGGTGTGCACGAGCCCAACGGCCGGTGCGCACCGGATGGGCCGGTGGCAGGCTCGGCCTTGCCGGGCGGTGGGCCGGGAATTGCTTCAGGCCAAAACCTTTTCTTTTTCTTTTAAAACAGAAAATGCTCCCGAACTCCGATTGACATGAAACCAATTTTGTTGGAAAGATAATGAAAAATAGAACCCCAACAATTACTGGAAATATTGAGACTCCTCACAGAATATTTTTAGATGATTCTAGAGAGGAAATCTCCCAACGTCAAGAAACGGTAAAGACGTCCAAACTCGAAATCGCAATAGAAGATGCATGCGGATTCCGTTTTCGATAAACTTGGGCTTGTTGAAAAGCTACCAACAAGCGCAAGAACCTCACACAGAGAAATACCAAGAAGCAATATGGATATGCAAAGTATGCAAAGGATTGAGCTCCCTAAGACGATGTGATCAAGTTACCCAACCGAAAGCCCCTCTTGATAGTGCGGCAATCTATCCTATAATCCGGTCTCCCAACAACCAACTTGAGACCGGTAAAAGGAAATCCTAGCAAGGCCATACCTTTGCCTTGCGCATCCCGCTTGATCTTGATGATAACTCTTCAAGTTCCACTCAAGCCGAAATGCCTCACTTGATCATTGTTGCTTCGTGAAGACTCACACATGCTCCCCCATACAACATGATGGGAAAGCTCCATTGATGCACATCTTCACATGTCCATTATCACCAAATGGACGGCAAGCTTCAAGCATATGATCCTCTTGAGATGCTCAACTTGAACTTGCCCAACTCAACCTTGATGACGATCATCACTTGATGTCATCCTCTCATGGGCTATATGAGATCTCACTTTTGATGCATGCTCATGAAAAGATACCTAACCCACATAGACAACACAAGGGCACATATATGATGGGTTAGTTCATAAAGCATAATTGACAAGGCTTACCATACCACATGACTTCACGTGGCGCATTCTTCATGCTCTAAATCTATTCTTCACTCTTTGTATTTGTCAACCTTGTATCTTCTCATGCTCTATCATACTATCTTGAGGTGTATAAAGAATTCTTCATTTGTTTGCATGCTCTAAATCTTAGTCAACCATAGATCAACTTATGAGACTATCATGACACCGACTTGGAGCCATATCTTGAATTCTTCACTTGGAATCAAGCACTCAAGATATTGATCATTCATTGCTTAACACATAAGCTAGAGCATGGCTAATATTGAGTTCTACATAAGAACTCCATCTTCATTTCTTCTTCTTGGTCATATCACATATATGTCTTCAAATCGATGATCTTGATGCCAATACTCAAGGTATATCTTTATCTTCATGGCATCCATACTTGAATCCAACACATGGACTACAAGTAGTACCTATGTTCATATAAACTCAATGAAAATATTAGTCCATGGGGGTTGTCATTAATTACCAAAATCACACATAGGGGCAATATACCCTTACAATCTCCAACAGTCTGCCACTTGCACTAGACTACAAATAAACTAGTTTACATTTGGCAAAAATCTAACACCTATTGTCTTTTGGTGTTGATCATGCTTAGCTTGTGAAGAGGTTTCGTCAACGGGTCTGCAACATTTAGATCCGTATGTACTTTGCAAAATATTTGCGTCTACCCGCATCACTCATTTCCAATTAGCTGACATTTGTATATGTTTGTTGGAACCTTAATTCATCGGTCTGATTTATGTTACCAATATTGTCGCATACAATATAGCTTCATAGTTCTGACACTCTCAAAACTACACCAAGTTCTAAAAGAACATTATTGACTCAAACACCCTCTTTAGTTATTGTCATAACAATGATGTACTCAACGTTTCGTTTGTAGAATCCATCGCAATGTTAAGCTTCAGAACTCATCTAAAACCAGTATATAATTCTTCTAAACCTTTGTGCTACCTCTTAATAAATTCTTAGCCTAATTGAGGTTGAATTTTATTTGTATATATGACCAAACTAGTATCAATGTAACATATTACAACAATCAGGGCGAGTACGATTGGAAGGGTCATCCCGGCCTCGGCGTCTCGATCGTTAATACGCCTGCCGAGAGTGTCCAAGCAGACCACACAACCGTCTAAGTGGGCGCACGGATGCCATGGAGGAAGAGCGGCGACGCAATCGAAGCAGGCCACGCAGTCGTCGAAGAAGGCGCACGGATGCCATGGGGAAGAGTAGAGCCAAGGTCAACGAGGACGGACCACCCTCTTCTCCGCAGGTCCAGCACGGGACGAGACCGAACGATCGGATCTTGCTCTGCGGGTCTGCTGTCTCGCCGAGTCGCCGTTCTGCCTATTCGTTGGAACTCGGCCGTGCTCAAGTATCCAACCAAAAGCTACAGGCTTAACTACAAATCGGTTAGTATCCTTGGATACATAAATAGTACCCCATCGTTCAGTGATGTATGCCATCGTGGTTTATATACTGACAAACTTTACTAATATAGAACCACCCTTTACCTCTCGATCATACTACTCGTGGATCATAGTTTGGCTTCACGGACAAGCAACTATTAGTAGTTACTGATGGACTATTAATTCCACAGGGCCCTTTGTACTGTCACAAATACTCCAAGTTCTGCAATACTTGCTTCGGCACTAAACCATTCAATAGCTTTGTTGATATTCTAAATAAAGAGTTGTTGGCAAGTGGAAGGAGCATCGAGGCAACAAAACTATGACAGCAGGCTGTGGAGTCCAGGTACATCTCGGTCTGTTTTACCGCTGTTGGTCGGACTTGCTTATTCCTCTTCTCTGAACACACAAATTAGTTTTAGATTTAGTCTCATCACAGAGGACAGTGGTGTCATGTTCATGCTCATGTTCCCGTGAGACTTTGATAATATAAGTGTTCATGAATTTTCCTCATAGGTTTGAATATAAAAAAATAGAAAATATTCCCGGATCAAAGAGACTAGAATAATCCCTCAAAAAAAGATTAGCGGGCATGTTCTATTAAAAATTCGATCAAATTTTGAGAGATGTTGGAGATGGATGGAAGGTTCGCTGCAACGCGCGGGCATTTTCCTAGTTCTTTTTCATGATATTTGCGTGTAATGTTCTCATACTTGGACTTGTGGCTTACAGTACTGCTTGCATCTGATTAGCTAGCAGCAGCTTAGCAAGTGCCTTATGAACTCTGAAAAATCGATGGATCCAATCGTGAGCTTAGCAAGTGCCTTATGATCAGCAATTGTTTTTGGTTCTTTCATATTTTTTTCAGTTGGTCTCAGTTTGATATTCAGAGTTATAATTAGTTCGTTGGGTATTTTCTTAACTTTCTTCGAATGCTTCCGTCTCAAGAAATGATGTCAGATCATAATCCCTTGTTTACATGTGTAATGTGCTAATTATGCTGCTGTTTTGCAAGTAATCTTTTTCAGTAATCCAGCCTGATATTTCGATCTACCTTTTTCTTCCTGTGCAAAGCTGAGAATTAATTCAGCAACTCCTATGTAGAATAAAGGACATTGTACTACGCTGACAAATTTTGTTTACTAGCATTAACTACTCTAACATTTGCCTTAACACTTGCCGTATTTTCTCTAGTATCCAACAGGTATAGAAAAGTTAAAGAAAGCGTATTGATTAGCTGCTATATTAAGTGCCAATCTCAAATCAAACATTGATGCTCACGATTTAATCCTCGCGCGTAGCCAGGTTCCAAACGTCCGGGTCGATAGGGGCTGTCATTAATTACCAAAACCACACATAGGAGCAATATACCCTTACAATCTCCTTACAATCTCCAACAGTCTGCCACTTGCACTAGACTACAAATAAACTAGTTTACATTTGGCAAAAATCTAACACCTATTGTCTTTTGGTGTTGATCATGCTTAGCTTGTGAAGAGGTTTCGTCAACGGGTCTGCAACATTTAGATCAGCATGTACTTTGCAAAATATTTGCGTCTACCAGCATCACTCATTTCCAATTAGCTGACATTTGTATATATTTGTTGGAACCTTAATTTCTGGTCTGATTTATGTTACCAATATTGTCGCATACAATATAGCTTCATAGTTCTGACACTCTCGAAACTACACCAAGTTCTAAAAGAACATTATTGACTCAAACACCCTCTTTAGTTATTGTCATAACAATGATGTACTCAATATTTCGTTTGTAGAATCCATCGCAATGTTAAGCTTCAGAACTCATCTAAAACCAGTATATAATTCTTCTAAACCATTGTGCTACCTCTTAATAAATTCTTAGCCTAATTGAGATTGAATTTTATTTGTATATATGACCAAACTAGTATCAATGTAACATATTACAACAATTTGACAATCTGCAGCTAGGACTAGCTAGCGTGGAAATTCAGAAGAGTTCATCATTTCCCTCGCTGGTACATGAGACATCTCGCATGTTTCACACTTAAGAGCCCAGTTTTCAGTGCTGAGCCTTAACTGATCTTGTACAATGTCCAGATATTAGTTTCCACCCGCAAGCCATGCACATGCGCATCCACCCCCCAGAGCTATTCAACCATGCGGACTGTCACATTCCCTGCACTCACTGCCATGCGGACCACACTGTCAGCAATCAGCTACAATAAATCCCATTCATTCCATGCTCTTCCCAATAATAATCAACAAGAGAAGAAAGAGACAGAAAAGAACATGTCCACGAGGTTGTTAGAGCTGGGCAACAGACTACGCACACACACATACAGCTGGAAAGATCTTGATGCTAGCATAGTTGGCTAGCTAGGTAACAATGACCGATGAACAACAAAAAAACAGGAATAGAAAAACGATGGCTCTGAAATTTGGTAGTGCTATCACGCGACGGGGTTGTTGGTACGTCCAGGTAACAGCACCAACCGGCGGGACGGCGACGGGGTCCGACGGCGTTAGTCGGTGGCCTCGCGCGCGCTAATCATCTGCTGTTAATCTCCTCCACCGACAGAAAGAGGGGAGGAGAGGGGCGCTTATTTATTCCCCGAGGTGTCGGCCTGCATGTGTGATTTAGCCTCTCATGACACTCACCACCCAACGCCATTAGTTTAATCAGCCTGCTCTAAAAGATTGGTGCTGATCGAGAGTTTCCGCTCCCACCACCACCACCTCCATCCTCGCCCCCAGCCGCATCCGCCACCGGCGGGCGAGCGCCACCGCGGCAGCATTCGCCGCCGTACCAAGTGAAGCGGGGATCGGTGGTGTAGCGGTTGCCTGCGAAAGAGGGAGTGTCGGTGGAGCAGTAGCGGGTGGGAAGGGAAATGGCGGCGGTTGGTGGATCCGCGGCGGCCTGCTGCGCCGTGCTGCTCGCCGCGGTGCTGCTCTTCTCCGCGCCAGCCACCACAGGTTCGGCTCCTCTCCTTTACCTGCCCCCGCCCGGTCCTTCTCACCCTCTCGATGGTGCCGCGTCGTGCCGGGAACCGGCGAATTGGTTAGATCCGGCTGCCCGATCGCCGCCTTGTATTGGTGAGACGGAGCGACCGCGAGGTTCGGATTGCGTGCCGGTCAGGTCAATGCCACTCCCATTTCGCCTAGTCCTGTCGGTGTCGGTGGCTCCAGCTCGGTGTCGGTGGCTTCTAATCAAGATCCCACCGGGTTGATTCAGCTCGATTCCGAATTCCGAACCCGACTTAGGAAGCCACATACCTATCTGACGCATGCCAAGCTTCCACAGTGCCACTCTCTGCTGATTCTTGGCCAAAACTCCCTGGCTTCGTGCTGTGTAACGATGGATCTGTTCAGGAGGGAAAGCAAATTAGTGAAAACGTCTCAATCAGCTGTGTTTTGCTGCTTAAAAGTCCAGTTGCCAGTTTAAGCGGATAGATCTTGCAAATAGGAACAAGGATATATCATAGGAGTCCATCTACCGTGCAATTCAGCTTCTTCTACTGTCTTGTTTCCATATATTGTGTGTCTGACATGTAACCTTTGTTTGATACTGCAGAGGCTTATGATTCGCTGGATCCGAATGGCAACATCACCATAAAATGGGATATTATCAGTTGGACTCCTGATGGTTATGTTGTAAGTAGCACTCCTTCACATCAACAGCTCTGCCTTTCATCCCAGGCCATGGTTTTTTACCGAGTAGTTTTGACCTTGACAAGTAGCACCGGCCAATGACCGATTACAAACTTTGCTACTAACAATATAGTATCCACCAAACAAGTGCAGTCATCGTCCCGATTACAGATATCTGGTCATCCTGTATGGCTGTATCATGATTTTTCTCTCCAAACTTGTCATGTGCAGGCAACAGTCACGATGTTCAACTACCAACAGTTCCGGCACATCTCTGCGCCAGGGTGGTCGCTGGGGTGGGCGTGGGCAAAGAAGGAGGTCATCTGGTCGATGGTGGGGGCTCAGGCCACCGAGCAGGGTGATTGCTCAAAGTTCAAGAGCAGCCCTCCCCATTGCTGCAAGAAGGAGCCAAACATTGTCGATCTTCTTCCAGGCACCCCGTTCAACCAGCAAATTGCCAATTGCTGCAAGGCGGGAGTTATAAAGACATTTAACCAGGACCCAGCAAATGCTGCTTCCTCCTTCCAGATCAGTGTAGGTCTTGCTGGGACTACCAATAAGACGGTTAAGGTGCCGAAAAACTTCACTCTCAAGGCCCCAGGTCCTGGGTACACATGTGGGCGTGCTATTGTTGGCAAGCCTACCAGGTTTTACTCCTCAGACGGGCGCAGGGCAACCCAAGCTCTTAGTAAGTTGCCCATTTATTGCTCCTTGCTCCTTGCTCTTAGTTGCTTGAATATTTTGTGCAAATGCATTAGTAAGCTGAACACATCGTAGTACTAGTTTAGCATGTTTCTGCTCCTTAAAGATGGATGAATGCTAGGTTACATTTTGTGTAGGGTTAGTGGAAGGAGTGAACCATTGAAATGACAAGCGATTTGTTCTCGATGGGAGATGAGTTCATCACCTATAACCGATGTTAGCTCAGGCTGCCTATTTTAGTCAGCTTTGTTCTAATGCAAATAATGCATGTCAAATCCACGAAGCATCAGATTAGTTCCATATATATGTTTATGTTTGACTGCAGATAACTTTCTTTATTTGATGTATTTTAACAAATAATTTATCTATTCACAGTGACCTGGAATGTAACCTGCACATACTCCCAATTTCTTGCTCAGAAGACTCCAACCTGCTGTGTATCTCTTTCATCATTTTACAATGACACTATTGTGAACTGCCCAACATGCTCTTGTGGCTGTCAAAACAATGTCACTCATCCAGGAAGCTGCGTAAAGTGAGTACAGCTTGTTGCTCTTTCACTTTCTATTAAGGTTCTAATTTTCTGCAAAATTTCTTATGAACCCTTTTCATTTTACAGTGACAATTCGCCTTATTTACAATCTGCCATCAATGGTCCTGGCAAAATTACCGGCCAGCCTCTTGTCCAATGTACTTCCCACATGTGCCCGATAAGAGTCCACTGGCATGTGAAGCTCAACTACAAGGACTACTGGAGAGTGAAAGTCACTATCACAAACTTCAACTACCGCATGAACTATTCAGATTGGAACTTAGTTGCCCAGCATCCTAACTTCAACAATATCACCAAGCTTTTTAGCTTCAACTACAAGCCACTTACCCCATATGGAGGCCGCATAAGTAAGTCATTTTGTGAACTATTTTACTTGTGGTTTCCTAATGAAAATGTGCATCCTGTCTGATGGGGTTTATTCCTTCCGCTTCAGATGATACTGCAATGTTCTGGGGAATGAAGTTCTACAATGATTTCCTTAATCAAGCTGGTCCGCTAGGAAATGCGCAGTCAGAAGTACTCATGCAGAAGGACTCAGAGACTTTCACCTTGGATAAGGGATGGGCCTTTCCAAGGCGTGTGTACTTCAATGGTGATAACTGTGTCATGCCGTCCCCTGACTCATATCCGTGGTTGCCTAATGCAAGCCCTCTAACAAAACAACCGTTGACGCTCCCGGTCTTGGTATTCTCGATTGTGTTGGCTACTTTGCTGGCTTATGTATGATGAATGAGGTCAAGAGAATCAGCGAGCTTCAAGTTGTTGTCAGGTCCCATGAGGTGCGCGGCAACGGGTCATTTGCTCATTCAGTTCCACGGTTGCATAGGAGAGACAGGTGTCGCGCAGAGGAAAGCTGATATGTGTGTTTTGTAAGTTGTTAAAAGGGCCGGAAATGTATTTGTTGTTTGGTATATACTGGCCACAACACTTTGGTGAACTTAGTTACTGCAATTTAGGTGATTACAGTTGCACCTTTTGTATTTATAGCAAACGGATATTTCATTGAATTATATGACTGCCTTTCTTGTAGTATATGCATGCTGTCCATCATTATGTTTTGAATTTGTGACAAGGAGATGCTGTTGGTTGAGATAATTCAGCATTGTTTCATTTTCAATGAAAATGGATCTGGGGAGCGAGCGCTCCTTGTTCATCTAAAATTTAGCATTGTTTTCCTTGCCGCTTTGACTTTTAAACCAAGTTCCTGAGCTGAACGATTTTCTTGTTCCGTGTGCTAGATAACACGAACCAAAAGAAGCAACCTACAACAGTATTAGAGGCTGAAAGAAATCGTAACTCAAATATCAGAAAAGCTACAACATAAAGTATGAAACGGTGCTAATTTCTCTGCACACAGGAACTTGAGACTGCAATCATTTAACTGTTATTTTTAACGTACCAGGTTCATCCTAACGCTAATGGTATGTATAATGGGCTAATAATACTAGTAGTGCTTCCCTATCTACACAATATGAGTTTTTTCTTAATACCCTTCGATTTTTCCCCCATCTGTAGCATTTCTCGGTTTGTCTGAATCTTGATTGCTTATACGGTGCCATTGTGCCACAAGATAAGCAACATTTCACGAGGCAGAGAAAGTAACCAACGAAGATACACTCTTTTTTCGACAAAAATGAGATGATCATCTACAGCTACTTTGGAGAAAGGGTAAACAGAAGCTATATATATATCAGATAGAGATCTTTCCTACATATTACTATTCGGGCAATCTATTTGATCAAACAAGAGGAACTTGTATTATTCATAATAGATAAACCACAACGAGAAACATAACAAGAGTACTACTACAAAATGCATCACGATATTATAGCAGCGCATGAATTCCGGAGAAACACTTTACCTTAGCAAGGACGATGGATACAAACCCCCTCCGAGACACCATTCTCTGCGACAAATTAATCATATATGCTCCCCTTTGAAAGGAACCATGCCTTGCCTTGTTCCCAGCTTCACCCCGCTTCAGTGATGCTGCTGCCGCTGAGAGCTTATGAAGTTCCAACAAGACAGAGGACAACAATATGCCACCCATGGCCTGGTATATATATGTGCCCATGAGATGAGATGCAGTGTAATGGAAGGATTGGTGAAATGGTTCAACCGTAGCTGTTGGTTCGTTGGCTGGTTGCAGTTGCAAGCAAGCCTCAGGTTGAAGCTCAGAACCAGCCTCACCACCTTCCACATGTTGGCTTTTGCTCAGCCTTGAAGGAAATCCAATCCAATCTGAGGGAGACCCTGCACAGTACTATCAGGCCAAGTGCATTCTTCCAGGTTACTCAGTAGTACCACAGAATAAGATTTCTTTAACTTTTACCTACTGATGGTGGAACATCACCACTGGAGATATATCAGAGGGGGCCAGCAAAAATCACCCGCCACGCTTCTGAAGTCTACTGCCCAACTATATGCACCTTGTGAAGTGATGCAATGTGAGGGAAAGAAAAAGGTGAACATGAAAAATGTGAGAAAATAATGGCCGTAAATTAGCAAACCCAGGAAGCTTCAATCAAACCAAGGGACCAGCAAAGTACATTTTGCCTTGAATGGTACAAAAGAACCAATGGTACAGATATATTCAGTTTTACTTTTTCCAGAAGGAAGCAAGATACTGGAAAATCACAATATTTAGAAATAAACAGTGCCGTGGTGCCATTGCAAAAGCAAATAGCAGTGGTGGCATGGAACAAAATTATGCTAGCTGCTGCAACAAGCCCACAAGAGGTTTATATCGCACACATGGTTCAGAGTCTGTAACGAATCCATCCGTTGAATGACATACTGATAAAACAGCACCACCAATTTTGTGGCAGAATATTAGATTCAAGTGCCTAAGGCCTCAATACAGAAATACGTCTTCCACTTTGAACAAAAGTACATATTCTCCATCCATAACCAGATATAAATGGGTTGGTTCCCCAAAAATGGTCATCCAATCAACCTATAAGGGATCATCACTTCTTGCGTGCATACAATATGGCGACAACGGCTGATATCCCGACTGCTGCAACCGGAATGGCCCAGTACTGCCCCGCGTTGGCCAGCAGCTTGCTGGCAAAGGCCATGTCCTGCTCTTTCCTGTAAACCTCCAGCTCAGGGATGTCAGGCGTCTCGTCCAAGTCCAACTCCCCAATGAAGTAATCCTTCATTAGCTCCTTGGCATCCTTGCTGTGGCCCGCATCGTCGAATTCCTCCGTGCCATCCTTACCTTCAAACGGGTTGTCGTATATGATCAAAAAAACTAAGAGAAAATAAAAAGTGCCGAACAAGGGACATCAGGAGGAGAGTAGTAGCAGTACCTGTCACCTCACGCAGCAGAACATCAGCACCTCCAGGATGGTCCTCCAGATACTTGGTCACATCATAAATCTGCAATGCATCCATCAACATGGCATAAGAGTGCTGAGCAATCAGAAAAGGGAACATATGGCCAAACATTATGCCTCTACTTGAAACCAGTTCAATTTGACTCAAAGCCTTCAACAGAGGCATCTGTGATCTCTTTGAAAAGAGGAACAGAGCCTCCACAAACAAGATATCCCAGAACAATTGTCCCGCAAGGATTAAACCCAGTAGTGGTGCCTAGATTGACAGGCCACACTCAGTCACAGAGACCCTTGGTTCCAGTTTCTGCAGCCATTGTTTTTGCGTGGAAACTATAGACTTTTATTCAGAAAGAAATAACAGCTCCTGCACTATCAGCCTGAAGACTGGTAGAGGAGACGAGCTGTTGGATGGATCTTGTTTCTGCAGCCATCTCACAACGAAAGCGAGCGCAGCATCTCCTAGACATTCCGTCGAACACGTTACGGATGGCTTCGAAGCCCAACAAGCAACAACCGCACCGGCGGTTCCACACATACACATCCCCTACCTAACTACTGATCTTACGGGTATTGTTCAACCCAGATCGGAAGAGAAGAGTATGAGGGAGGAGAGGGGGCGCGATAGCGCAAGCCTTGCTACCTTGCCGTCGACGACGATCCAGCAGTCGTCGGGGGTGTTGTGGAGGGCGGGCCTCCTTCATGCTGTAGAGCTTCGTCAGCGTCGGCATCTCCCCCTCCTCGCTTTCCAACCTCTCCCTGATCAAATCAAATCGGCGGACGCCGAAGGTATACAGTATACTGTTTGATGAAGTGGGTGAATCTGCTGCGGCTTGCAGAGAAAGAAGAAGGGTGGGTATCTGTAGCAGAGGAATCTGCTCTTGAATCTGCCGCCGAAGAAGAACGGCTTGGGGAGTTGCGGTCAGAGTTTTGCTCGTATGGCTAGGGTTATGGCCCGCTACGGCCCAGTGTAGCCCAATAGGTAACCCAGCAAACCAAAACTTAAGGCCCACAGTCCGCAGAGTTACCTCTTCCTCCAAATAGGCTTTCGGCCCGCTATATTAATATAGCAAACAACCAACCGATACAAGATTGAGACCACCGCTAGGGCAAGCCCAAGAGAAAAAAAATAAGAAGAAAAAAGAAAACAATGTCGACCAAGCCGGATCGACGAAAACGCTAATGATCCACCACCGTTGCGCCCTCCGGAGAATTCCCACCACAATCTTAGCCCTCCGAAGCGCCGCATACCTAAGCAACACCTTCAAGAAGGGATGCGACGATGACGACGCTGCTGCCCGGACAAATCCTAGGGTTTCCCCCGGTATGCGGGGGGGGGGGGGGGGTGGGAGGGGGAACCCGGCGCCCTTCAAGAAGGAATGGCGGCGCCAGCAGGCGTCACCGCGTCGGTGTCGGACATCCGACAAGGATTTCTCCCAACCCCCAAAGAACCACGACCCCGGACGCTCCATCGCGCTCCGCCAACCTCACCACCCACCAGCTCGCGCCACCACGGTCTTGGAGTCACTACCGCCGTCTCACCGTGGTCAAGCAACGACGACCGACAGAAACGAGAAGAGACAACCAGGGCCAGGAGGCGGCTGAACAGCGGCCACGCGGGAGGGCACAACCTCCACCGCCGCCTGCGGTAACCGACCGGACGCAGCTACAGGAGCAAACCAGGCCCCTACTGGCCCGGCCGAGCCCGGCGGGCTCATGAAGCTCCCATGGCCACGCTACAGTCAGCGCGCCGCAGTCCAGAGCCCCCGCAGCACGAGCCGCTCCGTTGCTCGCCGGAGACACCACAGGGAAGCCCGTACCTAGCCCGCCCAGGCCCAGATGGGGCCCAAAGGGCCCAGATCCGGGCCGGGAGAGCGCCGCCCCCAGCTTCCTTGTCGCCGCGCCGCCGCCACCAGGCCACCCAACACCGGGCCGCCCGAGAGCCACGCCGCCGCCAGAACGCAGCCGACCTAGGGAGCACCGCTGCTAGCCCGCCAGCCCCGCCTGGAGAAGGAGCGCGCCGGGTAAAGAAGGGGCCGCCGCCGCCAGCACCGCCTGGGCTTTGCCCGGAGGCTCCCGCCGGCAGCGGCAATGGGGGAAGGGCGGAGGGGGGAGGGTAGACGGGGGCTAGGGTTGGGACGCCCTAGAGTCGCCCGCGGGGGGAGCGACCCGAGGACGAGAATGGCTAGCTAGCTTAACTAGGATATGTTATCGCAGAGTTACCTCTTCAAGATGATGGATTCCAACCGGGCAAGTTCGCTTGCACGGAAAGACGAAGTTCATTAAAACCAAAACTAGAATGAGAAAGTAAAAAAAAAAGATAGGGGAGAGAGCGAGTTGGAGCACCAATGGAAAACCTGCTATGAATGTTTGATATCGAAACATCGACTACGGGGCAAAAACCCATTGTCACTGGAACTACCGGATACCTACAAACATTCAGCTCCCACCATTGTCTCCGCACTCCTTAAAAGCTACAAACAATACACGAAAACAAACTTTGTACATCCACATACAACTAGAAAACAACAGAATGAAGCTTCAACAACTCCAGGTCACTCGGCATCAGGCCCGTGCAATCCTCGCTGGTACACTTGGCGATATCATTCTAGGTTTCCTTGTGATAAATCAATTGCAACCTTCATCAATTGCTTCGCTCGTGCACAGATAAACCCCAATATCTTCGGGAAGATCCAGTAGTAAACACCATCATTAGAGGCGGAGGTACGCACAAGTCAGGGGGCCACCGCCCCCCACCCCACCTTCCCTACTTATTGTGGGTTGGTTATTTGTGTTGGAGATATGCCCAAGAGGTAATAATAAAAGTGTTTATTGTTATATCTTAGTGTTCATGATAAATGTTTACATCCCATGCTATAATTGTATTAACCGGAAACATTAATACTTGTGTGTTTTGTAAACATAAAGGAGTCCCTAGTAAGCCTCTTGTTAAACTAGCTTGTTGATTAATAGATGATCATGGTTTCCTGATCATGAACATTGGATGTTATTAATAACAAGATCATATCATTAGGTGAATGATGTGATGGACATACACCCATAGTAAGCGTAGCATATGATCAAGTCATTAAGTTAGTTGTGCTTCAAGCTTTAAGATACATAGTAACCTAATCCTTCGACCATGAGATCATGTTAATCACCTACACCGGATGGATGCTTTGATGACACCAAACACTACTTCGTAAATGGGTTGTTATAAAGGTGGCATTAAGTGTTCGGAAAGTATAGGGTTGAGGCACGTGGATCAAGAGTGGGATTTGTCCATCCAAATGACGGATAGATATACTCTGGGCCCTCTCGGTGGAATGACATCCAATTAGCTTGCAAGCATGTGACTGGTTCACAAGGGATATCATATCACGGTACGAGTAAAGAGTACTTATCGGTAACGAGGTTGAACTAGGTATGGAGATACCGATGATCAAACTTCGGATAAGTAAAATATCACGAGACAAAGGGAATTGTTATTTTTTGTAAATGGTTCTTTCGATCACGAAGTCATCGTTGAATGTAACATCCCAAAAATTGAAATGTTAATTATCAAGAATTCAAGAAGCCAAAATTAAGAATAAACAAAAAACTTTTATTTTAAATATTTTTTGAATGAGTGTTTTAATTAGTTATTGCCATAATAACTGCCTTGCTCCATTAAATAGAATTTGGTACTTAAATGAAGAAAAGAAAAGGAATCAAACACATCAACTAAAACTAGAAGCCACAATAATCAAAGTATCTCAATTCAACACTTAGCCATATTTTGGGGATCTAGTGAAAGTTGATAACTACCCTATCTCACCCCTAGGTTCATTGGAAACCTTATTTAATATGTTGACAAACCATCAAAAGCTATTTCCCAAAATTTGGAGCCAACCACACCCTTGATTTAAATTTAAAGTGTGTGCATAGTATTCATGCATTTATATTGTGTTGTTGCCATGATTGTTTGTTGAAATGTTTGGAAAGGTTCCTAAACCCTAAACCTTACTCTTTGGAGTCAAAAAGAAACATAGCCAAGAGAAAAACAAATAAAAGAAAAAAATCATGTGAGCTTATGGCTATTCTTGCAAATAATAAACTATGCCATGTTCTACCTTGTTTGAATGGTTTGAAAAACCTCAACAAACCCAACCTAGTACTCACCAACTAAATCAAAGGTGAAACCAAAAGAAAATGAAATTATACATAGAGGCATATGTGGGCATATAGCCATAATTGCAAATCTTGGCTTATGCCATCTTTACTTTACCAAAATGGTTTGAACCCATATCTAAACTTAATCCAACACTCCATGAACACCAAACAAGGACCTTTGGTCAAAGAAAAAGAAAAGAGAATAAAAACAAGAAATTCACATATGAGGCTATGGCCATTTTTGTAAATCCTTAACCTAGGCCATTTTGAATTGTGTCAATGGTTTGCATGTGTTACTAAACTAATAATAATCACTTTGGAATCAAAGAAATACAAATCAAATCAAAAGAAATAGCAAAACCTACTCACATATGATAATGGTCAAATCTGCCAATTATATCATGACACCCACTTTGAGCCCTTGTATTAAGAAATTTCTAAACCAAAGTCTCTCAACTCTTTGCACCTCATCCAAGACCTCATCAAGGTGAATACTTTTGGTGTTGACCAATCTTCCAAAATCTTTCTCAATTGCTTAATATAAACATGCCAAGTGGCAACATTGAATCAGATTCTAGATCATACACATTTTGGATTTTTACAAAACCACTCAAATTTGCAAACCAACATCAGCACTAGGTGCCAAACATTATTTGAATCACACCCATAAAAGGATTTGGCAAAATTTAAAAATAATTTGCTTGCGGGCATTGTGTCGAACACCTTGCAGGCAGGGTTCATATAAGTGCCCATGCTGGATTTGGAGGGTGGACCAAGTCCAACCATGACCACCTCTGCATCCCTGCACCTCTCCTCTACCCCACCATGCCTTTGCCCCACTGTTCCATGAGAGAAATGACCAATGCCAAGCTCATGCCATGACCTCATACCCCTCATCATGCCAACCCATGTCATCCTCCCTCTCTTGTCCTTCTAACCTTGTCAAGTAGACTCACCTCACCTCACTCAAGCATGCCATGCCCTCAGAGAGCAAGAGAAATGCACAAAGGATCAAAAGACATGACCATGCCGGCCACATGATCACCACCATGCACACCTGCTCCCCTCTCCTCACCTCTCTCTCTGACCTTGTCAAACAAGTTGACCTTGACCCCCTGACCCCACTAGCGCAAGCCCTGGCCAAGGAGAGGCCGACAGCACCCAGAACACGATGTGTCCAGAGGCGCCAGGACGCGCCAGAGCGTGCACGACCACGCTCTGGACGCGCCAGTACACAAGCTCGCCTCGTCGCGTCCGACCACCTCTCGCCCTCTCTTTTCTCCCCACGCACCCACCATGACCTCAGCTACCTCGTAGACATCCTCACTGGCTCGCCCGCGCCCTGTAGACGACGCCATCGTCGGCGACCGTCTGCCACAGTACCCAGGTACACGATGACGACGACGACGCTCCTGTGCTCCGTTTTCAGCGCCCTGACGCTCGTCGTGTCCGCCTCGACGTCGCCTACACGATGCGCCCACTCCCCTGGCCCCGCGTGACCTCTAGCCCCGTCGTCACCATTGACCTGCCCCGCGCCCCACGGTCACCTCTGGACCCTATAAAAGGAGGCACCCTATGGACGATTTCTTCACACCAGCTTGCTCCCCTCTCCCTTCTGAACCTCCTCGACCACTTCCCCTCTCCGATTACACACCAGCTCGCCGGAATTTGGCCGGAGTCCGCCGCTGCAGTAGCTCGACGAAGCCGACGATCCCGAGCACCCCTGGAGCCACTGCGACCCTCCTTCGACTCGCCGTCGTCGACAACGTCGATTGCCCGCCTCGCCGGACTTGCTGGACGCCGGTAAGCCTCCCATCGCAACCCCCTGGCCGCCGGTAGGGTTTGCTCTTCGGCGAGCCCTGTCGAGGAAGGTGATGAACCACAGCCGTCCGATCCAAGCCTAATCCTACGGCCTCCTCTCCCCCGTACCGCTTCGGCGTTTAAGACACGCTGACGCGTGGGGTCCGCTGTCAGGCGGCCCGCTGCGCACTGGAGCACAGTTGGGCCGGCCCGTTTGTTTTCCCGCGCGCCCGTTTAATTCAAATCTCGTTTAATTCGATTTAACTCAAATTCCATACTGGTGCTTGATTCAAATTTAAATAAAAAAATATACTAAGCCAAATTTCATGAATTTTATATATTTGGAAAGCTTGTGAATTCTCTATCAAACCCCACTGGTCTCAACCCTTGTTTCATTGTAGATCACTTGCACTAAAAATAACAAGTCAGTACCTTTTCAAAATTCAAACATTTATTAAAAATCAACCATAATGAATTTTGAGTTGATTCGAACTCTCAAAAATCACATTTCAAATACTCTGCATGACTATATAAAAATATAGCATAGGTGTTTACTGTGATCATGGACTAGAGCAAAATAATGGCTATGTGGCTATTTCTAGTCCATTTAAATTACCCAAAATTATTTATTAAATAGTATGAGAGATATTCTCTCATTTAAATCTTTGTCTCAAGTAATTCAACATGAGGTATTGACCTTGGTCTATGTGATCTCATATTATACTACTTGGTGATATTAAATTATTATTATAGTAGTGTTAAATTGCATGAGGGTAATACCTCATTTAAATCATTTTCTCAAATGATAATTATGAAGTGTTGACCTTAGTCAACATGTGTTCATACCTTATTATTTGAGGAGATTAAATCTTAACAGGATTCAATGAGAGGAAATTATTTCTCCAAAGAACTAAATAGAAACCCTAATCAATATGGTTAATGAGAGGAAATTATTTTTCTTAAAAAGAAAACAAAGCCACTCACGATGTTAATAAGGATGGGATGCTAGAATAGTTTGTGTGAACCATTGTGTGCTTAGTTTAGCCCTTAAGATTTGTTTGGTGATTGTATACCTCGTATCCGTTTATAGACGCTAGTACCGAAGACTACCAGGAGGAGGAGGTCTTCTACGAGGAAGAAGAAGAAAACTTTGATCACTGTACCACTCAAGGCAAGCTATATTATTGCAAGCTATACTCTTGCAAGCTACCCTAATGCAAAGCTCTTCTAAGAGCAAGGCACCATTACACTTCTATTTTATGTTGAGAATCCAATCCCAAGTTTTATTCTTGCAAGCTTTTACTTTGATTATCAAAGCTTACTTTTATAGTTAACTTTGGTCTGGATATGGAGTATTACAAGAACATCAAAATTAGCCTAGAGAGCTACAAGTTAGTTAGCACCCCTCATGACTAGTGGCTAGTGCTAAAACTAAAATTGACTACTCTAGCTGGGAACAGGTGAATCAAATGACTTTGAAAACCTTAGAATGATGAGTCATTCTATTGAAAGTTTTGAAGGTGAATATGACTTGTGAATGACATGGTGAATTTGACAAAAACTGATGGTTGGGTTCGGATGCGATACCATTCCAATTTCTGAGTACCCCCACAATACCTGATTATGGGTAGGGCTTAACTGGAAATTTATGTACTTTAGTATGGGTTCCCTCTAAACAAGCGTCATAGGGGTTATGCCGAAAGCTGCCTCCAAAAAAAAAGGTGAAATGACGTGAAAATGAGGTGAATGTCCGGCCCAAGCCCTGTGCAGTTCCCAGGATGGCAGATTGGCATCACTGGGAGGCCAAGCTCATGGGGAGAGGTGCCTATACTTGGGTATGTAAGTGAAAGGTTATGGTTGATGATCCGCATACTGAGTATGATTATTCAGGGCAATCCCTGACGGATGTAATCAAAAGTTGTGGCACAAGTGTACAACCTCTGCATAGTATAAACCTATTTGAATAGCCGTGTCCACGGTTATGGACGGTTGGAAAGGCCATACTGTTCCGTCATCAGGCAATTTCAAAAATGTGACCTATGACAGGTGACTTGAACTTGAAAGGTGAATTGACTTGATCACAACAGAGTTGTGGGAATGACACTAATGTTCCCACTTGAGTTAGTTAGGCAAATAAAGAGTCTTTTACTACTAAGTGCTTATGAAATAAAATTGGCTTTATGCAAATGAACCTAGAGCTTAGAACCCCTTTGCCATAGTTGATAAGTGCTTACACTAGTATTAGTTTGCGAGTACTTTAAAGTACTCATGGCTTTGTCCCTGGCTATTCAAATGGCCAGACTATGAAGAGGAGCACCAGTACTATGAAGATGGATAGCAGGACGTCTATGATAACTAGGACTACTCCTGACGTCAACAGTTGCCTGTGGAACAGATGGACCGCTACTACGTTTCTTCCGCTGTGTGTGTTTTGTAATTGATCATTAGATCAACCCTAGTTGTAAGACTGGATCATGTGATCCTTTGATGTAAGACAATTATGGTTTGTAATGAATGATGTTCTGTGATATCAATCTATTATGTCTCGCAAAAACAATATTCCTGGGATTGCGATGTATGGCATAATAGGCATCTGGACTTAAAAATCCGGGTGTCCACAAGTTGGTATCAGAGCCATTGTTTGACCTTAGGAGACCCTAGTTAGAATGGACGTCTGAAAAACTTAGTTTCAAAACAAAGAAAGTGAATATTTATAAAAATTTATTCTCCCTCTTATACTTGAAATCTTTTCAAAAAGATTATTTCTGAAAATTTATTCTTACCCTTATCCTTGAGATCCTTTTTAAACGGTATTTCTGAAAACCTATTCGCACTCTTATCCTTGAGATCTTTTCACAAAGATATGCTCTACTTTTCTTTGTACTGCTCCATAAAATTTTGCACACCTTGACTTCATACTGCACAAGACCTGCAACGAATTGGACAGCACCCGTGCCTTATACCAACGCCAAGCAGCTCGCCTATGAAGACAAAGAAACCACCATTCCAGATGAAGAGTAGTATCACTAGAGCACTTGCGTAAATTCGTAGCAAGAGAGCACTAAGTGTGAGTTTTGTATCCTGTCCCTTGTATCGTAGAACGAATGAATGGTTCTTAAAACCAACGGTGTGTTAGCTTTGTAAGGTATGATGGTTTGGTATGAATGAAAAAGTGTTGTTGGTTTTTACCCCCTCAACACTACTCAAGTTTTGAAACTTTTCAAATTTTATCTCAAACAAACCATAGAAATTTCCCTCTTATCTTATGATCTACCTCATTGTTCAGATGGCCCCTCCTACCCGCAACAACTCCCGTGCCCGGGCCAACCAGATGCACATTGAGCATGCCAAGATGATTGACACCATCAACATCCTTGCAACGGAGCGCAAGGCACTTCGCCATCAGCACGCCAAGAAGGACTACCTCATTGCTCGCCTCCGCATGAGGATAGCATCACTGGAGCAGCTCATCCCAATACCCAACCATGCCCCCAGAGACAAGTCCACTGTGACTTGCTATGAATGTGGTGTTACTGGTCATTACTCTAATAAGTGCCCAATGAAAGCTGCCAACAATGCCCCAAGGACTGGAAGCAACGCTGTCCCCGTCACCCCAAAGGACAAGTCAACTGTGACTTGTTATGAATGTGGAACTGTGGGTCACTACTCCAATGAGTGCCCCAAGAAGCTTGCCAAGACTGCCCCCAATACTGCTGCACCTGCCCAGCAACAGTGCCGCTTCGCAGCTAGAAGGAACCCAAACAACCGCAACGGCCGTCTCTACCACATGAATGCAACCGAAGCACACGAAGCACCCTAGGCCATGCCAAGTATGTTTTCCTGTTAACTCATCTGCCCAATCTCTCTTAGGAACCTAACTTTTCTTAAATCTCGGGACGAGATTTGTTTAAGGGGGAAGGGTTTGTAACATCCCAAAAATTGAAATGTTAATTATCAAGAATTCAAGAAGCCAAAATTAAGAATAAAAAAAAACTTTTATTTTAAATATTGTTTGAATGAGTGTTTTAATTAGTTATTGCCATAATAACTGCCTTGCTCCATTAAATAGAATTTGGTACTTAAATTAAGAACAGAAAAGGAATCAAACACATCAACTAAAACTAGAAGCCACAATAATCAAAGTATCTCAATTCAACACTTAGCCATAATTTGGGGATCTAGTGAAAGTTGATAACTACCCTATCTCACCCCTAGGTTCATTGGAAACCTTATTTAATATGTTGACAAACCATTAAAAGCTATTTCCCAAAATTTGGAGCCAACCACACCCTTGATTTAAATTTAAAGTGTTTGCATAGTATTCATGCATTTATATTGTGTTGTTGCCATGATTGTTTGTTGAAATGTTTGGAAAGGTTCCTAAACCCTAAACCTTACTCTTTGGAGTCAAAAAGAAACATAGCCAAGAGAAAAACAGATAAAAGAAAAAGCTCATGTGAGCTTATGGCTATTCTTGCAAATAATAAACTATGCCATGTTCTACCTTGTTTGGATGGTTTGAAAAACCTCAACAAACCCAACCTAGTACTCACCAACTAAATCAAAGGTGAAACCAAAAGAAAATGAAATTATACATAGAGGCATATGTGGGCATATAGCCATAATTGCAAATCTTGGCTTATGCCATCTTTACTTTACCAAAATGGTTTGAACCCATATCTAAACTTAATCCAACACTCCATGAACACCAAACAAGGACCTTTGGTCAAAGAAAAAGAAAAGAGAATAAAAACAAGAAATTCACATATGAGGCTATGGCCATTTTTGTAAATCCTTAACCTAGGCCATTTTGAATTGTGTCAATGGTTTGCATGTGTTACTAAACTAATAATAATCACTTTGGAATCAAAGAAATACAAATCAAATCAAAAGAAATAGCAAAACCTACTCACATATGATAATGGTCAAATCTGCCAATTATATCATGACACCCACTTTGAGCCCTTGTATTAAGAAATTTCTAAACCAAAGTCTCTCAACTCTTTGCACCTCATCCAAGACCTCATCAAGGTGAATACTTTTTGTGTTGACCAACCTTCCAAAATCTTTCTCAAATGCTTAATATAAACATGCCAAGTGGCAACATTGAATCAGATTCTAGATCATACACATTTTGGATTTTTACAAAACCACTCAAATTTGCAAACCAACACCAGCACTAGGTGCCAAACATTATTTGAATCACACCCATAAAAGGATTTGGCAAAATTTAAAAATAATTTTCTTGCGGGCATTGTGTCGAACACCTTGCAGGCAGGGTTCATATAAGTGCCCATGCTAGATTTGGAGGGTGGACCAAGTCCAACCCTGACCACCTCTGCATCCCTGCACCTCTCCTCTACCCCACCATGCCTTTGCCCCACTGTTCCATGAGAGAAATGACCAATGCCAAGCTCATGCCATGACCTCATGCCCCTCATCATGCCAACCCATATCATCCTCCCTCTCTTGTCCTTCTAACCTTGTCAAGTAGACTCACCTCACCTCACTCAAGCATGCCATGCCCTCAGAGAGCAAGAGAAATGCACAAAGGATCAAAAGACATGACCATGCCGGCCACATGATCACCACCATGCACACCTGCTCCCCTCTCCTCACCTCTCTCTCTGACCTTGTCAAACAAGTTGACCTTGACCCCCTGACCCCACTAGCGCAAGCCCTGGCCAAGGAGAGGCCGACAGCACCCAGAACACGACGTGTCCAGAGGCGCCAGGACGCGCCAGAGCGTGCACGAGCACGCTCTGGACGCGCCAGTACACAAGCTCGCCTCGTCGCGTCCGACCACCTCTCGCCCTCTCTTTTCTCCCCACGCACCCACCATGACATCAGCTACCTCATAGACATCCTCACTGGCTCGCCCGCGCCCTGTAGACGACGCCATCGTCGGCGACCGTCCGCCACAGTACCCAGGTACACGATGACGACGACGACGCTCCTGTGCTCCATTTTCAGCGCCCTGACGCTCGTCGTGTCCGCCTCGACGTCGCCTACATGATGCGCCCACTCCCCTATCCCCGCGTGACCTCTAGCCCCGTCGTCACCATTGACCTGCCCCGGGCCCCACGGTCACCTCTGGACCCTATAAAAGGAGGCACCCTATGGACGATTTCTTCACACCAGCTTGCTCCCCTCTCCCTTCTGAACCTCCTCGACCACTTCCCCTCTCCGATTACACACCAGCTCGCCGGAATTTTGCCGGAGTCCGCCGCTGCAGTAGCTCGACGAAGTCGACGATCCCGAGCATCCCTGGAGCCGCTGCGACCATCCTTCGACTCGCCGTCGTCGACAACGTCGATTGCCTGCCTCGTCGGACTTGCTGAACGCCGGTAAGCCTCCCATCGCAACCCCCTGGCCGCCGGTAGGGTTTGCTCTTCGGCGAGCCCTGTCGAGGAAGGTGATGAACCATAGCCGTCCGATCCAAGCCTAATCCTACGGCCTCCTCTCCCCCGTACCGCTTCGGCGTTTAAGACACGCTGACGTGTGGGGTCCACTGTCAGGCGGCCCGTTGCGCACTGGAGCACAGTTGGGCCGGCCCGTTTGTTTTCCCGCGCGCCCGTTTAATTCAAATCTCGTTTAATTCGATTTAACTCAAATTCCATACTGGTGCTTGATTCAAATTTAAATAAAAAAATATACTAAGCCAAATTTCATGAATTTTATATATTTGGAAAGCTTGTGAAATTCTCTATCAAACCCCACTGTTCTCAACCTTGTTTCATTGTAGATCACTTGCACTAAAAATAACAAGTCAGTACCTTTTCAAAATTCAAACATTTATTAAAAATCAACCATAATGAATTTTGAGTTGATTCGAACTCTCAAAAATCACATTTCAAATACTCTCCATGAATATATAAAAATATAGCATAGGTGTTTACTGTGATCATGGACTAGAGCAAAATAATGGCTATGTGGCTATTTCTAGTCCATTTAAATTACCCAAAATTATTTATTAAATAGTATGAGAGATATTCTCTCATTTAAATCTTTGTCTCAAGTAATTCAACATGAGGTATTGACCTTGGTCTATGTGATCTCATATTGTACTACTTGGTGATATTAAATTATTATTATAGTAGTGTTAAATTGCATGAGGGTAATACCTCATTTAAATCATTTTCTCAAATGATAATTATGAAGTGTTGACCTTAGTCAACATGTGTTCATACCTTATTATTTGAGGAGATTAAATCTTAACAGGATTCAATGAGAGGAAATTATTTCTCCAAAGAACTAAATAGAAACCCTAATCAATATGGTTAATGAGAGGAAATTATTTTTCTTAAAAAGAAAACAAAGCCACTCACCATGTTAATAAGGATGGGATGCTAGAATAGTTTGTGTGAACCATTGTGTGCTTAGTTTAGCCCTTAAGATTTGTTTGGTGATTGTATACCTCGTATCCGTTTATAGACGCTAGTACCGAAGACTACCAGGAGGAGGAGGTCTTCTACGAGGAAGAAGAAGAAAACTTTGATCACTGTACCACTCAAGGCAAGCTATATTATTGCAAGCTATACTCTTGCAAGCTACCCTAATGCAAAGCTCTTCTAAGAGAAAGGCACCATTACACTTCTATTTTATGTTGAGAATCCAATCCCAAGTTTTATTCTTGCAAGCTTTTACTTTGATTATCAAAGCTTACTTTTATAGTTAACTTTGGTCTGGATATGGAGTATTACAAGAACATCAAAATTAGCCTAGAGAGCTACAAGTTAGTTAGCACCCCTCATGACTAGTGGCTAGTGCTAAAACTAAAATTGACTACTCTAGCTGGGAACAGGTGAATCAAATGACTTTGAAAACCTTAGAATGATGAGTTATTCTATTGAAAGTTTTGAAGGTGAATATGACTTGTGAATGACATTGTGAATTTGACAAAAACTGATGGTTGGGTTCGGATGCAATACCATTCCAATTTCTGAGTACCCCCACAATACCTGATTATGGGTAGGGCTTAACTGGAAATTTATGTACTTTAGTATGGGTTCCCTCTAAACAAGCGTCATAGGGGTTATGCCGAAAGCTGCCTCCCCCCAAAAAAAAGGTGAAATGACGTGAAAATGAGGTGAATGTCCGGCCCAAGCCCTGTGCAGTTCCTAGGATGGCAGATTGGCATCACTGGGAGGCCAAGCTCATGGGGAGAGGTGCCTATACTAGGGTATGTAAGTGAAAGGTTATGGTTGATGATCCGCATACTGAGTATGATTATTCAGGGCAATCCCTGACGGATGTAATCAAAAGTTCTGGCACAAGTGTACAACCTCTGCAGAGTGTAAACCTATTCGAATAGCCGTGTCCACAGTTATGGACGGTTGGAAAGGCCATATTGTTCCGTCATCAGACAATTTCAAAAATGTGACCTATGACTGGTGACTTGAACTTGAAAGGTGAATTTGACTTGATCACAAAAGAGTTGTGGGAATGACACTAATGTTCCCACTTGAGTTAGTTAGGCAAATAAAGAGTCTTTTACTACTAAGTTCTTATGAAATAAAATTGGCTTTATGCAAATGAACCTAGAGCTTAGTGAAAGGACGAGATGTCGCCTAGAGGGGGGGTGAATAGGCGATTAAAAACTCTTACGGATTTGGCTTGTAAGAATGCGGAATTAAACTATGTTTATTCTACAAGCACAAACTCTAAATATGCTAGGCTCACCTAAGTGCAACAACAACAACTAGAGCTAAGCAAGATGGGCACAAGATATATGTAGCACAAGTGATAGCAAGATATATGTACTTCAAGCACGATGGCTATCACAAGGAAAGTAAGCTCGGGTAGAAATAACCGAGGCACGCGGAGACGAGGATGTATTCCCGTGTTCCCTTCCTTTGCAAGAAGGTACGTCACGTTTGGAGGAGTGGAGGTCCCACGAAGGATTCCCCAACGCCACGAAGGCTCACCCTATTCTCCGAGCCAAACCCACGAAGGATAATGGCCCCTTCCTTATGGTTAGCTTTTCCTCCACTCCGGAGATGGCAAGCTCCACAACTACTTCACAAGCTCCACGAAGGAGAAGCCCGGGCCTCTTCACAATCTTCCTTGAAGAGATCACCGGAGCACCAACCGCCAAGCCAACTAGGAGGTCTCCCTCCAAGAGTAACAAGCTCACGGGCTCTCACTCGAACTAATCGTGGTGGAGAGCTCAACACAATGCAATGATGCAAAGCAAGAACACCAAAGGTGTTCAAATCCTTCACACTCAAATCCCACCAAAGCAACAGATGCTAGGATGAGATTGGAGAGGAAGAACAAAGAGGAAATCAACAAATGACTCCAAGATCAAGATCCAAAGGGTTCCCCTCACTTAGAGGAGAAATGGATTGGTAGGGATTGTAGATCTTGATCTCCTCTCTTAGATCCCTCAAGAATGAGCAAGAATCATGGGGGGAATCAAGAGATCGGGCAAGTTCTTCAAAGATGACAATGGAGGAGAGAGAGAGAGTAAGAACTTAACTTGCCCAAGGTGGAAGAAGGGCTATTTATAGCCCAAGCCGAAATGTAACCGTTGGGGAAAAAGTCGGGCTGAGAAAACTGACCGTTTGAGGCAAAGTCGAGCAACCCGGTATCTGACCCGGTAGTACCGGGCCACATACCGGGCTGCCCGGTAGCAGCACCCGGTGTACCGGGCTGACTACCGACATTTCCGGTAGCAGCACCCGGTGTACCGGGCTGGCTGCCGGAATCTCCTGTGCTCTGGTTCCTCTACGCAGTCCGGTAGATGCACCCGGTGTACCGGGCTGGCCACCGACCTTTCCGGTAGCAGCACCCGGTGTACCGGGCTGGCTACCGACTTTTCCGGTAGCAGCACCCGGTGTACCGGGCCACAGACCGGAATTCGGGACCCCTAAAAAAACTTTTCTTTTTCTTTAAAATAGAAAATGCTCCCGAACTCCGATTGACATGAAACCAATTTTGTTGGAAAGATAACGACTCCTCATAGAATATTTTAGATGATTCTAGAGAGGGAGTCTCCCACCGTTAAGAAACGGTGAAGTCGTCCAAACTCGAAAACGCAATAGAAGATGCATGCGGATTCCGTTTTCGATGAACTTGGGCTTGTTGTAAAGCTAGCAACAAGCTCAAGAACCTCACACAGAGAAACACCAAGAAGCAATAGGGATATGCAAAGTATGCAAAGTATTGAGCTCCCTAAGACGATGCGTTCAAGTTACCCAACCGAAAGCCCCTCTTGATAGTGCGGCTATCTATCCTATAATCCGGTCTCCCAACATCCACTTTGAGACCGGTAAAAGGAAAACCTAGCAAGGCCATACCTTTGCCTTGCGCATCCCGCTTGATCTTGATGATAACTCTTCAAGCTCCACTCAAGCCGGAATGCCTTACTTGATCATCGTTGCTTCGTGAAGACTCACAAATGCTCCCCCATAAACTATGATGGGAAAGCTCCATTGATGCATATCTTCACACTTTGTATTGGTCAACCTT
Organism: Lolium rigidum; assembly: GCF_022539505.1. Lineage (NCBI taxonomy): Eukaryota > Viridiplantae > Streptophyta > Magnoliopsida > Poales > Poaceae > Lolium > Lolium rigidum. The sequence goes on along the minus strand of NC_061511.1, from coordinate 222,298,765 downwards.
GTATATTCTCATGCTCTATCATACTATCTTGAGGTGTATAAAGGATTCTTCATTTGGTTGCATGCTCTAAATCTTAGTCAACCATAGCTCAACTTATGAGACTATCATGACACCGACTTAGAGCCATATCTTGAATTCTTCACTTGGAATCAAGCACTCAAGATCTTGATCATTCATTGCTTAACACATAAGCTAGAGCATAGGAACTCCATCTTCATTTCTTCTTCTTGATCATATCACATATATATCTTCAAATCGATGATCTTGATGCCAATACTCAAGGTATATCTTTATCTTCATGGCATCCATACTTGAATCCAACACATGGACTACAAGTAGTACCTATGGAATATTCCTTCATATAAACTCAATGAAAACATTAGTCCATAGGGGTTGTCATTAATTACCAAAACCACACATAGGGGCAATATACCCTTACAATCTCCCCCATTTTGGTAATTGATGACAACCACAATAAGAGGGTTTATATAATGAGTATTAGAGACAAGTACGCAACTTATCCGAGAATAAGTTGTATACAAGAGGTTGTATTTGATATGGTCAAGTAGCACAAAGCTACTATCCCATATCAAAACCAACTCTACTCACACAACTACAACTAATGCAAGGGATGTGAGTAGAACCAATATATATAGAGCAAACTCCCCCACAATGTATGCACGTGTGATGAACATGAATTCATTGCATACATTGTCAAGATTAACCTTCGGGATAATTTCCACTATATATAAACAACCATGCAAGACATATAAATATGGAATGCATGAGAGACAAAACACTTAAGCACAAACCAAACTTAAGTATAAAACCATTCCCTTAAACCCTCTAAACTTCTCCCCCATTGGCATCAAGTGCCGAAATGGGTGAAAAATTTAGAAAGCCAATATAATGTGAGTTCCTCCCCAAGGTGTGCACTTCTCATAATTTGAGTGGAATCAAATGCACATATCCAATGACGAATACTTGAAGGAAGTCAAACTATATTGAGGATCAAAGATTGCACAAGGATAACATGGTGAAGAAAGCTTTAACAAATAAAGCAAGCAATCAAAGATCAAATTGGACAAATAAAGATGTAATGATAAGAGAGATATAGTGCTCTAAATAAAATAAGGAAGCTCCCCAAGGTTCGTGCATAATTTATAATGTTTGCATTTGAATACAATATGCACAAACATGGAATCCTCACTCCCTCTATATCATTTAGAACATACACAAGATAATGAGAATATGCTTATCAAGAACAACTTGAGTCCAACAATACGAGATATGAGTGCATGAAGATAAAAATAAACCAAGCACTCATAAATCTTCTTTACCAACACCACTAAAAACAAAAGGATAAAAGATGGTCGGCAAAGAACAAGGATATCAAGGTGATGGATTAACGCTCTCATGTATATAAGTTTCTAAAGTGGACAATGTGATCCATAAAGAAACATGCACACACAAGAGGTTAATAAAATAAATAAGACAAGATATCCAAGATGAAGTCATAAAATATACCAAAGGATGTTTGCTTAAAAAGCATATATAGCCTATGGCTCCAATTTTCACTTATGGTATATGAATGAGCTTCAACCAAGAAAATCTCAAAAACATCACAACTAACAATAAGGGAAGTAAATCTAGTTGGAATATTTTGAGAAAGGCAACAAGTATCACAAATACGGATTTATTTCGCAATTTCATCAATATTGCACATAAGAGCTCTTTGAGGAATTGATATGCAATAAATTGCTAGAGGGCATATTTGGGATAGGTGAATCATACACATGATGTATATATATTCCTATCGTATGCATCTTCTCAAATTACGCAAATGTACAATAAGAAGTTTTATTTAAAAGGATTTTTCAATAACCGCAATATTTTCGAAATAAAGAATTTCATGCCAAGATGCAACCTACAAGAGGTTGGATGCTATATGAGTATGCATGAATAAGATACTTGTTACCGAGATAGCAATGGCATGATGTAGTAGATAAGAGTTCATTGATCATCCTAGCTTGACTCCAATTCTCATATGGTGACAACACCTTCCTTATGATGAGACAAGCCTCCATTGCATCTCCAATGTACCTAAAACAACATTCAAGTACATCTTGGCCCCCAAACTTATTGGGTCCAACATGGTTAGACTAACCACAATATATAGGACACACTCCATATAAATATGTGCATATTTAGATGAAATTTGAATTTCATGCACATCTTAGCCATTTAGGATTTGATGGAGTATACCCTATATAATGGATCAAAGAAAGCAAGCATGCTACAAATATAAACAAATTACATATAAGCACGCATAAAGACTTTAAAGATCCAAGAAAGACACACTTTGGACAAAACACCAAATGAATTCAAGAAGGCATAAAGGTGTGACCAAACAAATTTGTTGTCCAAATTATATCAAAGAAGCAAATCACAAAAGATTTGTTCAACAAAGTTCAACAAATGAACTAAGAAGAAACCATTGAGCATAAAGGATGAAATAAAGCAAACATGCTCAAAGATTTATCTCATTCAACAAATAAAGCATAGAAGAAGGAATGAGATAGCAAAACTCCCAAAAGAGCAAGGTTCGAACAAATAAACCAAACCCTCTACACTTTTCACAATGGCACAATGTACCGCAAGGAAAAGGTTTGTCTTCCAAAACAAACACTTGATATGAATCAAGAGAATTTATCAAAAGATATTTTCAAAGGACAAGGAAGACACATGGGAGCAACAAAAGGTTTCTTGGAAATAAAATAAGGCAATAAGAAGCAATCCAAGGTGAAGATGATCCATTAATTCAACCACATACAAGGTTATCAATTGTCAAAGACAATGAGTATATTGGAAATAATTTCCGGTGGTGTATTGACAATGATAGTAAGGATCAACTTCACAATAAAAGGCATAGGATAAGTATATAGAATTAAGCACTATGCACGGATAAAGATTCTTGATAGCTTCAACTAGTCAAACAATCACGCACAGCAATGATTAGAATAGCTTGAAGCAAACGGTGTCCCAAATAAGATATAGAGATATGTATTTGAGGAAAAACCGCACCAAGAATTTCTTACTCAAACAAGAACCCATAAGATGAGTAATAAAAGCTTTTTAATAAGAATGGAGCTTGTTTGAGCAAACATGCCACCTAGGAACAAGATAATTAAGAGCATCAACTCTAAGTGGCATAACCTCATATGTTCACATTTTCTAGGCTTGTGATATGTACAAAACATATTAGTCCCCCATAATATGATAAAGCATTTCTTCTAAACAAGAGGCAATTTAAAATTTGACTAGAGATGATTAATGGACATTTAGAATTTGAATTTCTCATGAGTATGACACACCACATAGTGACTAGATAATCTTGCAATATCAATACCAAGTGGTGGTACCCATGTACACACATTTTAAAGAAAGAGAGATGCACAATGCATATCACTCCCCCAAAATGGGATGTTCCATTAATCACTCAAAGAGAGCCAAATAAGATATCATCAAGATGCATTGGGCTCAGAACAATACACAAGTATATGATGAGTCAAACAAACATACTTGAATACACAAGATAGGCAAGTAAGACACAACACATACAAACACATATTTGGTACAAAACCAAACATGCAAAGGGGCAAGTAACTTACAATAAATATGATGAGTTGAAGTATAAGTTACCGCAAAGAGGAACATTGGATATAAGATATAGATGATAATCCTTATGACTTGGCTTGATGAAATATAATATATGAAGATCCCTTAATTCTTCATGAAGTAGCCAAGTCTCCAATGCCCTCCAAACGCACCTATTGATCAAGTTTGAGCTTGTTGGCCCCCAACCAAGTTGGGTCCTAAGAGGTTAGTCACAATAGGCTTGGCAACCCAAATGGTTCTTTTCTTGAAACCACTTTGAGTTCCAACAAACTTGGCAAACACATTGCCATCCTTATCCTTCCCTAGAGAATAATCATCATCAACAATTATAGGGTTAGATAAGGTACCACTTAAACATGAAGAGGCAAAGTGCCCCTTCTCACGACATAATTAGCAAGTGTTCCCCTTTCTCTTCTTTATTGATTTCTTTTCTTGGGGAACTTTATCTTGATTCTTCTTGGGAAGTGGCCTATCTTCAACTTGAGGTCGAGCTTGAGCTTGACCTTGACCTTGTGGCCGTTTCCCTTGTTGTTTCTCACTTAAGTGCTTCTTCTTCTTCAATGGGCATGATCTAACATGGTGCCCTTCAACTTTGCACTTGAAGCAAACAATCTTGGCCAGATCCTTGACTTGTTCTTGGCCCTTCTTCTTGTTTCTCTTGTTCTTGGACTTGTTCTTGTTATTGGAGTTGAATCCAAGTCCACTCTTGTCATTGGGGGATTGTTGCGCACTCAACATCTTGTCAAGTGCGGATTTCCCTTCATGACGCTTTTCCAAGTCTTTCTTCAAAGAAAGGACTTGGGCCTCGAGCTCTTTTATTTCCTCTACATGGTTAATAGAAATACAAGTACTAGAGGAAGTAGAAGCTTCATTGTTAGAGCAACAAGGCGAAGCAAGTAATCCAACACGAGATGTATCAATGATATGAGTAGTTGGATTACTAGGACTAGCACATGGCAATATAGCATTTTGAGTAGAGGTTGTGCTAATGTCCATATGAGGCTCACAAGCTGTTACCTTAGTGATACTTGCCTCATGAGCTAACTTTAGCCCATCATAGGAGATTAGAAGATCATTATGAGAGCCCGAGAGCTTTTCATGACTTTCTTCCAATTTCCTATAATTGCTAGTTAGCAACTCAAGTTGAGCCCTTAGCTCAACATTCTCCTCTAAGGTAGATGCTTCACAAGAAGTAGAGTTAGTAGCACAAGCATCATCAATAGATTTTTCATTTTCAAGCTCATAGGATTCATTTTTTTGTGTGAGCATAAAATTAGTATGCTTCTCATCTTTTAGCTCTTGCTTGAGGAGATTGAATCTCATTCTCCTATCTTATGCTTCAATTATTGAACATAAGATGAACCTAGTGCTAAATCCTATAATTGAAACCCATGTGTGGTGATCAACCACTTATTCTTATAACCAAGACCAAACCATGAAGAGAGTAATATTTACTCTAGGCATTTCATGTTGTTATTAAAATATAACAATAGTGTTAACCTTACAAGGGGGGCTATAATAGAAATTATAAAACCCTAATAAATTGGTGCTCACATAAAATCATATGTAGGTCATCCACTTCTCAAATAGAAATCAAGTCCTAATAACAACCTCTGAAATACTTTGAGTTGAAATTATCAACTCTAATAATTCCAAACAGATTTGATTCATAAGAAAAAGGAAATTAAAAATGAGAATATAAATTCATGCCTATTTGCTATTTGAATAAGCCACAATTATGCAATATAATCCAAAATAAAATACTTGTTCCAAATAGAATAGTGGTGTAATAATCATTGCACTAAATCTTAATGGAACTAACATAATTGAGAAACTGCAAAAATAACAGAATTCAAATATGAATTTAAATGAGCAAATCTCAAAACAGAAAATAGAGAAGAAAAAGAAAAGAGAGAAAAACTCACCTGGCTCACCTGGCCGCAGCAGCCCACCACCACAGCCCAGCAAGCAGCCCACGAAGGCAGCCCAGCCCAGCCCGTGTACCGCTTCATGCGGATAAGAGCGAGGAGAGCGTCGTCTCCGTCTTCGCCACCGTCAACGCACGGGAGACCGCCACGGCGACGACGAGCTCCACGTCCCGGCCGCCATTGTGGACCGCGCGACCGACGACGACCAACCTCGACCCTATAAATACTCGGCCAAAGCCTCCCTTGCTCCTGTTCTTCTTTTTCCCCGAAATTCTCAAACCCTAGCACGTCGGCCGATTCTTCTCGCCGTCGATTGGAGCACCCTCGAGCCACGCCGTGAAGCCCTGGAGCTCCGCCTTGTCTCCAGCTACCTCCTCGTGGAGGCGCGCTTGCCGGGAAGCCCTAAGCCCGACGAATCAAGCCATCGTTTCTCCGCCGGTCACCATCAGACGACGATGTTCGCCGTCGATGTAGGCCACCACAAGTCTCGCCGACACGCCCGTCGTGCTCGCGGTGAGCTCCTCTACCGCATGGCATGCTCGCCTTGCTTACTAGCCCGCCGTAGCGTCGCCGCGTCATGCACCCGTGGCCGCCGCCGCTGTTTGTGCTCGCCGGAGCTACTCCGGTGACCAATAGGAGGGGGTGCCGCCACTCTTAGGCTCAGCATAGCACCGCCCGTCCATCCAGCAACTCAGCATAGGCGCGGGAGCACCGAATCGCCGTCACCGTCGGCAACTGGCCGTCGGTCGGCCACTCCAGCGCCACCTCGGCGATTTTGACCTCGGTCAAAGGCCGCGTGGTGGCTGACGTGTCTCTGGCCCACTGGTCAGTGACTATGTGGGTAGTTTAACCCGGTACATTTAGTATTTTTAGTTTAATTCAAATTTCAGAAAATATCTGAAACTTTGCCAAATTATCTAAAATTCATTTTAACTCAGAAAAATACAAATGAGATATCAAAATTTTTATAAAAATAAAATCTATCCAATCAAAATATAATATGAAATTTTTATTTTTAATAAAAATTTAATTATTTAATACTTGTTATTTAAGCCTTTTATTCTAATTCTAAATTCAATTAAAATTCAATAATTAGGAAAAACTTCTAAATTTAGTAAAAACCATTAAGTAAATAAAGAAAACACAAAAACTAATTTTCTTTATTTATTATCTTATTAAATCCTTAATAGAGGGATTTAAACCCTGAATAATAATTATCTTAATTATTAATTCTTTAAAAATAATAAAATGCCAAATCCAATATTATTTTTATTTCAAAGTTATTAATAACTTCAACCTTATAATGAAGTTATTAACCTAAGAACTATATGGTATTTAGGAAACCCTAATCCCTTATTGAATGAAATTACAACCTTATCATTTCATGTGAAACCTTAAAAACCTAATTCAATTATGAACCAAACCCTAACTCCATTATTTTATGTGAACCCTACATTGCTTATAAACCTAAACCTAGGTTATAACAGGTGATCATGGTACTTTATTTTCATCCATAGAACCATAATAGCAACTAAATACTTGTCATGTCCACATAAAATGTAGAAGCCCTATCACTAATAATTTAGTCTTCCATGTATGCATACCATCAGACCTAGATGATCAAGTAGGGTCAACCAAGTGTAAACCCTAGTTCCTATTCTTAGAGATATCAACCTTAGTTATCCTTATTTAGCATCACACCTTGTGATGAACCCTAATAGCAACTATATCCAATAATTTGCATTACATACCCATACTCCACTAAACCCTACAAGTACCAAAGAATTATGAACCATCCTATTTTAGGAACCAATTATTCTTACTTAGTAGATCCAATAGCAAACCCTAGACAACCTAAGCCTCAATTGAAATACTTCTTATTCCTTAAGTGATATGTTCTTCAAAAGTTATTCTTTTGAAGTAAATAGAGAGTAGCCATCAACCCTACCTAATAGGACCTATAAACCCTAGCTAGCTATCACCAACAAGATATAACCAACCATGATAAGTAACCATGTATAATTATTTGCTCGCTTATGCTTAAGTAAAACCATACAAGCCCTAGCTATTGATGAGTCCAACAATGTTGAGATCCATCTAATCATTACTCCAGAAGCTTATCGAACCCATAGTAAACCATAGAACTCCACAACCCTAACTATCATACTTGTTCTTTATTAAAGAACATGTTCTTCAAAAGTTATTCTTTTGAAGTATATGATAAGTAATCATTAACCATGCCATATAGTACTAAAACCAACAATTATTTATTACATGTTTGGATTATACCAAATCTCATTGTTGTGTGCTAGTAATGTTATTGTTATGATGTATTACACTACTTGTTTATGCTACCAAGTTAATCAAACCTTAATAAGAACCTTGTTTGCGAACCATCTATAAAAGTGCAACACACCTTGAACTAACCATTACAACTCACTAATCCTAAATCATCGGGGTTAGGTCATGCTTAGATCGATTGCATCTCATACTTATGCATTATTGCATCCTTGCCAATCTTTTAAACATCGTCCTTACCAGACGATGATGCTATTTCAGAATTTGGAGTTATCCCGTATCGAAGACCTTGCCTGCATAATCTTGCAGTCAAGAAAGGCAAGTTCATCGCTTGCTCATGTTACTTTGAGTATTTTTATCAAATTACTTGTAAAGTACTATACTTATTACTCTTGCATGAAAAGCAAAAATGCTATCTTCATAATTATGAATATGACTATGTGGTGGGCAATGGAACCATGGCATGAGTATGGTGGAGGTTCCATTGCAAGGGTTTATATCCATCTAGGATTAAACAACAAATGTCGTCCAGTGATTCTTGTGCCGTAACAACCGTGTTAACCATAAGATCTGGAATGGGACGGTGTAGTCAGTTGTGTTTCTCCCTCTCGTTCATCAACGGATGCGCTTACCGTAGTCACTTGAATCCCGAGGGACAAGCGGAGTGGTTGGGGAGCCCTAAGTCCCCACGGTAATGCGGTCTATGATGGGTAGCAATGACTGGCGAAGGTATCGGGTCAGGATACCTGATAGTAGTCGAGGTCGGATGGTATCCTATGGATACGCTGGCCGGCGAGGACCCAACGTCGGAATTGAAACAAAGGGTGGGTGATGGCGTGTAACTCACACGTTCGTTGGGAACCCCAAGAGGAAGGTATGATGCGCACAGCAGCAAGTTTTCCCTCAGAAAGAAACCAAGTTTTATCGAACCAGGAGGAGCCAAGAAGCACGTTGAAGGTTGATGGCGGCGGGATGTAGTGCGGCGCAACACCGGAGATTCCGGCGCCAACGTGGAACCCGCACAACACAACCAAAGTACTTTGCCCCAACGAAATAGTGAGGTTGTCAATCTCACCGGCTTGTCTGTAACAAAGGATTAACCGTATTGTGTGGAAGATGATTGTTTGCAAGAAAACAAGTAAAGAACAAGTATTGCAAGCAGATTTGTATTTCGGTATAAAAGAATGGACCGGGGTCCACAGTTCACTAGAGGTGTCTCTCCCATAAGATAAAAGCATGTTGGGTGAACAAATTACAGTCGGGCAATTGACAAATAGAGAGGGCATAACAATGCACATACATGTCATGATAAGTACAGTGAGATTTAATTGGGCATTACGACAAAGTACATAGACCGCCATCCAGCTCGCATCTATGCCTAAAAAGTCCACCTTCGAGGTTATCATCCGAACCCCTTCCAGTATTAAGTTGCAAAGCAACGGACAATTGCATTAAGTATGGTGCGTAATGTAATCAACAACTACATCCTTAGACATAGCATCAATGTTTTATCCCTAGTGGCAACAAGCACATCCACAACCTTAGAACTTTCTCGTCACCGTCCCGGATATCAATGGAGGCATGAACCCACTATCGAGCATAAATACTCCCTCTTGGAGTTAAGAGCAAAAACTTGGCCGAGCCTCTACTAATAACGGAGAGCATGCAAGATCATAAACAACACATAGGTAATAACTTGATAATTAACATAACATAGTATTCTCTATCCATCGGATCCCGACAAACACAACATATAGTATTACGGATAGATGATCTTGATCATGTTAGGCAGCTCACAAGATCCAACAATGAAGCACAATGAGGAGAAGACAACCATCTAGCTACTGCTATGGACCCATAGTCCAGGGGTGAACTACTCACTCATCACTCCGGAGGCGACCATGGCGGTGAAGAGTCCTCCGGGAGATGAATCCCCTCTCCGGCAGGGTGCCGGAGGAGATCTCCAGAATCCCCCGAGATGGGATTGGCGGCGGCGGCGTCTCTGTAAGGTTTTCCGTATCGTGGCTCTCGGTACTGGGGGTTTCGCGACGGAGGCTTTAAGTAGGCGGAAGGGTGATACGTCTCCAACGTATCGATAATTTCTTATGTTCCATGCCATATTATTGATGATACCTACATGTTTTATGCACACTTTATGTCATATTCGTGCATTTTCTGGAACTAACCTATTAACAAGATGCCGAAGTGCCAGTTGCTGTTTTCTGCTGTTTTTGGTTTCAGAAATCATAGTAACGAAATATTCTCGAAATTGGACGAAATCAAGACCCAGGGTCCTATTTTTCCCGGAGCCTTCCAGAACACCCGAGAGCCGCCAGAGGGAAGCCCTGGGGGCCCCACACCACACCCTGGCGTGGCCAGAGGGGGGGCCGCGCCGCCCTATATATGGTGTGGGCCCCCTAGGCCCCCTCCGAGGCTGCCCTTCCGCCTATTTAAAGCCTCCGTCGCGAAAACCCTGAGGCGAAGAACCACGATACAGAAAACCTTCCAGAGCCGCCGCCATCGCGAAGCCAAGATCTGGGGGACAGGAGTCTCTATTCCGGCACCCTGCCGGAGCGGGGAAGTGCCCCCGGAAGGCTTCTCCATCGACACCGCTGCCATCTCCACCGCCATCTTCATCACCGCTGCTGCTCCCATGAGGAGGGAGTAGTTCTCCATCGAGGCTCGGGGCTGTACCGGTAGCTATGTGGTTAATCTCTCTCCTATGTACTTCAATACAATAATCTCATGAGCTGCCTTACATGATTGAGATTCATATGATGTTGCTTGTAATCTAGATGTCATTATGCTAGTCAAGTGAGTTTTACTCATGTGATCTCCGGAGACTCCTTGTCCCACGTGTGTAAAGGTGACATTGTGTGCACCGTGTGGGTCTCTTAGGCTATATTTCACAGAATACTTACTCACTGTTATGAATGGCGTAGTGAAGTGCTTATTTATATCTCTTTATGATTGCAATGTGTTTTGTATCACAATTTATCTATGTGCTACTCTAGTGATGTTATTAAAGTAGTTTTATTCCTCCTGCACGGTGTAATGGTGACAGTGTGTGCATCCGTGTTAGTACTTGGTTTATGCTATGATTATGATCTCTTGTAGATTATGAAGTTAAGTATTGCTATGATGGTATTGATGTGATATATTCCTCCTACATAGTGTGAAGGTGACAGTGTGCATACTATGTTAGTACTTGGTTTAGTCGAATTGATCTTTCATGCACTCTAAGGTTATTTAAATATGAACATTGAATTGTGGAGCTTGTTAACTCCGGCATTGAGGGTTCGTGTAATCCTACGCAATGTGTTCATCATCCAACAAGAGTGTAGAGTATGCATTTATCTATTCCGTTATGTGATCAAAGTTGAGAGTGTCCACTAGTGAAAGTCTAATCCCTAGGCCTTGTTCCTAAATATCGCTATCGCCGCTTGTTTACTCGTTTTACTTGCGTTACTACTGCTGCGTTACTACCGCTTGTTTACTCGTTCGGGCAAAGCACTTTTCCGGTGCCGTTGCTACTACTTATTTATACCACCTGTATTTCACTATCTCTTCGCCGAACTAGTGCACCTATTAGGTGTGTTGGGACACAAGAGACTTCTTGCTTTGTGGTTGCAGTGGTTGCATGAGAGGGATATCTTTGACCTCTTCCTCCCTGAGTTCGATAAACCTTGGGTGATCCACTTAAGGGAAACTTGCTGCTGTTCTACAAACCTCTGCTCTTGGAGGCCCAACACTGTCTACAAGAATAGAAGCACCCGTAGACATCAATTACTTTTCTGGCGCCGTTGCCGGGGAGGAAAGGTAAAAGGCACTCATACTCCGGTCTCAGGTAAAGTACTTTTCTGGCGCCGTTGTGTGTGTGCTCGAAGCTATTTCCTTTAGATCCTGCAATTGCATCTTTTTGTTTCTTGTTTACACTAGTTTGGCATAATGGACAACAATGAGCTTCTTATTCTATTTCCTGATTTAAGACATGGATGGTTTGATGCGAAAATTAAAAAACCTATGGAACCTTATTTGCATCCTGGTAGTAATATTAGTATGAACGCTTTGAACACCATTGTTGATAATAATATAGAAAGTTCTAAGCTTGGGGAAGCTGGTTTTCATGATATTTTTAGTCCCCCAAGCATTGAGGAGAAAATTTTCTTTGATGATACTTTGCCTCCTATTTATGATGATTATAATAGTGGTCTTTTGGTACAACCTACTATGGAGAGTAAATTTTATTGTGATTATACTATGCCTCCTACACTTGATGAGAATAATAATGATAGCTACTTTGTTGAATTTGCTCCCACTACAACCAATAAAATTGATTATGCTTATGTGGAGAGTAATAATTTTATGCATGAGACTCATGATAAGAATGCTTTATGTGATAGTTATATTGTTGAGTTTGCTCATGTTGCTACTGAAAGTTATTATGAGAGAGGAAAATATGGTTGTAGAAATTTTCATGTTACTAAAATGCCTCTCTATGTGCTGAAATTTTTGAAGCTACACTTGTTTTATCTTCCTATGCTTGTTACTTTGCTCTTCATGAACTTGTTTATTTACAAGATTCCTATGCATAGGAAGCATGTTAGACTTAAATGTGTTTTGAATTTGCCTTTTGATGCTCTCTTTTGCTTCAACTACTATTTCTTGCGAGTGCATCATTAAAACTGCTGAGCCCATCTTAACGGCTATAAAGAAAGAACTTCTTGGGAGATAACCCATGTGTTATTTTGCTACAGTAATTTGTTTTATATTTGTGTCTTGGAAGTTGTTTACTACTGTAGCAACCTCTCCTTATCTTAGTTTTGTGTTTTGTTGTGCCAAGTAAAGTCGTTGATAGAAAGGTTGATACTAGATTTGGATTACTGCGCAGTTCCAGATTTCTTTGCTCGTCACGAATCTGGGTCTACCTCCCTGTAGGAAGCTCAGAAAATTAAGCCAATTTACGTGCATGATCCTCAGATATGTACGCAACTTTCATTCAATTTGATCATTTTCATTTGAGCAAGTCTGGTGGCCTAATAAAATCCATCTTTACGGACTGTTCTGTTTTGACAGATTCTGCCTTTTATTTCGCATTGCCTCTTTTGCTATGTTGGATGAATTTATTTGATCCATTAATGTCCAATAGCTTTATGCAATGTCCAGAAGTGTTAAGAATGATTGTGTCACCTCTGAACATGTGAATTTTTATTATGCACTAACCCTCTAATGAGTTGTTTCGAGTTTGGTGTGGAGGAAGTTTTCAAGGATCAAGAGAGGAGTATGATGCAATATGATCAAGGAGAGTGAAAGCTCTAAGCTTGGGGATGCCCCGGTGGTTCACCCCTGCATATTCTAAGAAGACTCAAGCGTCTAAGCTTGGGGATGCCCAAGGCATCCCCTTCTTCATCGACAACATTATCAGGTTCCTCCCCTGAAACTATATTTTTATTCCGTCACATCTTATGCACTTTGCTTGGAGCGTCGGTTTGCTTTTTGTTTTTGTTTTGTTTGAATAAAATGGATCCTAGCATTCACTTTATGGGAGAGAGACACGCTCCGCTGTAGCATATGGACAAGTATGTCCTTAGGCTCTACTCATAGTATTCATGGCGAAGTTTCTTCTTCGTTAAATTGTTATATGGTTGGAATTGGAAAATGCTACATGTAGTAATTCTAAAATGTCTTGGATAATTTGATACTTGGCAATTGTTGTGCTCATGTTTAAGCTCTTGCATCATATACTTTGCACCCATTAATGAAGAAACACTTAGAGCTTGCTAATTTGGTTTGCATATTTGGTTTCTCTAGAGTCTAGATAACATCTAGTATTGAGTTTTGAACAACAAGGAAGACGGTGTAGAGTCTTATAATGTTTACAATATGTCTTTTATGTGAGTTTTGCTGCACCGTTCATCCTTGTGTTTGTTTCAAATAACCTTGCTAGCCTAAACCTTGTATCGAGAGGGAATACTTCTCATGCATCCAAAATCCTTGAGCCAAACACTATGCCATTTGTGTCCACCATACCTACCTATTACATGGTATTTGTCCGCCATTCCAAAGTAAATTGCTTGAGTGCTACCTTTAAAATTCCATCGTTCACCTTTGCAATATATAGCTCATGGGACAAATAGCTTAAAAACTATTGTGGTATTGAATATGTACTTATGCACTTTATCTCTTATTAAGTTGCTTGTTGTGCGATAACCATGTTTACGGGGACGCCATCAACTATTCTTTGTTGAATATCATGTGAGTTGCTATGCATGTCCGTCTTGTCCGAAGTAAGAGAGATCTACCACCTTTATGGTTGGAGCATGCATATTGTTAGAGAAGAGCATTGGGCCGCTAACTAAAGCCATGATTCATGGTGGAAGTTTCAGTTTTGGACATATATCCTCAATCTCATATGAGAATAATAATTGTTGCCACATGCTTATGCATTAAAGAGGAGTCCATTATCTGTTGTCCATGTTGTCCCGGTATGGATGTCTAAGTTGAGAATAATCAAAAGCGAGAAATCCAAAATGCGAGCTTTCTCCTTAGACCTTTGTACAGGCGGCATGGAGGTACCCCATTGTGACACTTGGTTAAAACATGTGCATTGCAAAGATCCGGTAGTCCAAGCTAATTAGGACAAGGTGCGGGCACTATTAGTATACTATGTATGAGGCTTGCAACTTGTAAGATATAATTTACATAACTCATATGCTTTATTACTACCGTTGACAAAATTGTTTCATGTTTTCAAAATAAAATCTCTAGCACAAATATAGCAATCGATGCTTTCCTCTTTGAAGGACCATTCTTTTACTTTTATGTTGAGTCAGTTCACCTATCTCTCTCCACCTCAAGAAGCAAACGCTTGTGTGAACTGTGCATTGATTCCTACATACTTGCTTATTGCACTTGTTATATTGCTTTGCATTGACAATTATCCATGAGATATACATGTTACAAGTTGAAAGCAACCGCTGAAACTTAATCTTCCTTTGTGTTGCTTCAATACCTTTACTTTGATTTATTGCTTTATGAGTTAACTCTTATGCAAGACTTATTAATACTTGTCTTGAAGTACTATTCATGAAAAGTCTTTGCTTTATGATTCACTTGTTTACTCATGTCATTACCATTGTTTTGATCGCTGCATCCACTACATATGTTTACAAATAGTATGATCAAGGTTATGATGGCATGTCACTTCGAAATTATCTTTTGTTATCGTTTTCCCTGCTCGGGACGAGCAGAACTAAGCTTGGGGATGCTTGATACGTCTCCGACCTATCGATAATTTCTTATGTTCCATGCCATATTATTGATGATACCTACATGTTTTATGCACACTTTATGTCATATTCGTGCATTTTCTGGAACTAACCTATTAACAAGATGCCGAAGAGCCAGTTGCTGTTTTCTGCTGTTTTTGGTTTCAGAAATCCTAGTAACGAAATATTCTCGGAATTGGACGAAATCAACGCCCAGGATTTCGTCCAATTCCGAGAATATTTCGTTACTAGGATTTCTGAAACCAAAACAGCAGTAAAACAAAGAATCGCTCTTCGCATCTTGTTAATAGGTTAGTTCCGAAAATGCACGAATATGACATAAAGTGTGCATAAAACATGTAGGTATCATCAATAATATGGCATGGAACATAAGAAATTATCGATACGTCGGAGACGTATCAGCATCCCCAAGCTTAGTTCCGCTCGTCCCGGCAGGTAAAATGATAACAAAGATAATTTCTGAAGTGACATGCCATCATAACCTTGATCATACTATTTGTAAACATATGTAATGAATGCAGCGATCAAAACAATGGTAATGACATGAGTAAACAAGTGAATCATAAAGCAAAGACTTTTCATGAATAGTACTTCAAGACAAGCATCAATAAGTCTTGCATAAGAGTTAACTCATAAAGCAATAAATCAAATAAAGGTATTGAAGCAACACAAAGGAAGATTAAGTTTTAGCGGTTGCTTTCAACTTGTAACATGTATATTGTTGGAGATATGCCCAAGAGGCAATAATAAAAGTGGTTATTATATATCTTTATGTTTATGATGAATGTTTATATACCATGCTATAATTGTATTAACTGAAACATTGATACATGTGTGATATGTAAACAACAAAGAGTCCCTAGTATGCCTCTTAACTAGCTTGTTGATTAATGGATGATTAGTTTCATAATCATGAACATTGGATGTTATTAATAACAAGGTTATATCATTATATGAATGATGTAATGGATACACCCATATTAAGCGTAGCATAAGATCTCGTCATTAAGTTATTTGCTATAAGCTTTCGATACATAGTTACCTAGTCCTTATGACCATGAGATCATGTAAATCACTTATACCGGAAATGTACTTTGATTACATCAAACGCCACTGCGTAAATGGGTGGTTATAAATGTGGGATTAAGTATCCGGAAAGTATGAGTTGAGGCATATGGATCAACAAGTGGGATTTGTCCATCCCGATGACGGATAGATATACTCCGGGCCCTCTCGGTGGAATGTCGTCTAATGTCTTGCAAGCATATGAATAAGTTCATAAGAGACCACATACCACGGTACGAGTAAAGAGTACTTGTCGGGAGACGAGGTTGAACAAGGTATAGAGTGATACCGAAGATCAAACCTCGGACAAGTAAAATATCGCGAGACAAAGGGAATTGGTATTGTATGTGAATGGTTCATTCGATCACTAAAGTCATCGTTGAATATGTGGGAGCCATTATGGATCTCCAGATCCCGCTATTGGTTATTGGTCGGGGTGAGTACTCAACCATGTCCACATAGTTCACGAACCGTAGGGTGACACACTTAAAGTTGGATGTTGAAATGGTAGTATTTGAATATGGAATGGAGTTCGAATATTTGTTCGGAGTCCCGGATAAGATCCCGGACATCACGAGGAGTTCCGGAATGGTCCGGAGAATAAGATTCATATATAGGATGTCATTTTATGTAAATTAAAATGTCGCGGAAGGTTCTATGGAAGGTTCTAGAAGGTTCTAGAAAAGTCCGGAAGAAACCACCAAGGAAGGTGGAGTCCACATGGGACTCCACCTCCATGGCCGGCCAACCCTAGTGGGGGAGGAGTCCCAAGTGGACTCCCCTTAGGGGGCCGGCCACCCCCCATAAGGGAGGTGGAACTCCCACCTTGGTGGGAGTCCTAGCTAGGCTAGGTTTCCCCTCTCTATGGAAGGTTTTTGGTTCGGGTCTTATTCGAAGACTTGGAGACCAACTCTTGGGGATCCACCTATATAATGAGGGGCATAGGGGAGGGGGCCGGCCACACCAAAGCCACAAGTTGGCCGCACCCCCTTGAGGCCGGCCACCCCCTCCCAAACCCTAGCCGCCCCCTCTCCTCCATAGCTCCCGCGTGCTTTAGCGAAGCTCCGCCGGAGTTCTCCACCGCCACCGACACCACGCCGTCGTGTCGTCGGATTCAAGAGGAGCTACTACTTCCGCTGCCCGCCGGAACGGGAGGTGGACGTCGTCTTCATCAACAACCGAACGTGTGACCGAGTACGGAGGTGCTGCCCGTTCGTGGCGCCGGAACCGATCGTGATCAAGATCTTCTACGCGCTTTTGCAAGCGGCAAGTGAACGTCTACCGCAGCAACAAGAGCCTCATCTTGTAGGCTTTGGAATCTCTTCAAGGGTGAGACTCGATACCCCCTCGTTGCTACCGTCTTCTAGATTGCATCTTGGCTTGGATTGCGTGTTCGCGGTAGGAAATTTTTTGTTTTCTATGCTACGTTATCCTACATATATCTCATGGATAATTGTCAACATAGAGTAATATAACAAGTGCAATATGCAAGTATGTAGGAATCAATGCACAGTTCACACAAGTGTTTGCTTCTTGAGGTGGAGAGAGATAGGTGAACTGACTCAACATAAAAGTAAAAAGAATGGTCCTTCAAAGAGGAAAGCATCGATTGCTATATTTGTGCTAGAGCTTTTATTTTGAAAACATGAAACAATTTTGTCAACGGTAGTAATAAAGCATATGAGTTATGAAAATTATATCTTACAAGTTGCAAGCCTCATGCATAGTATACTAATAGTGCCCGCACCTTGTCCTAATTAGCTTGGACTACCGGATCATCGCAATACACATGTTTTAACCAAGTGTCACAATGGGGTACCACCATGCCGCCTGTACAAAGGTCTAAGGAGAAAGCTCGCATTTTGGATTTCTCGCTTTTGATTATTCTCAACTTAGACATCCATACCGGGACAACATGGACAACAGATAATGGACTCCTCTTTAATGCATAAGCATGTGGCAACAATTATTATTCTCATATGAGATTGAAGATATATGTCCAAAACTGAAACTTCCACCATGAATCATGGCTTTAGTTAGCGGCCCAATGTTCTTCTCTAACAATATGTATGCTCCAACCATTAAGGTGGTAGATCTCTCTTACTTCAGACAAGACGGACATGCATAGCAACTCACATGATATTCAACAAAGAGTAGTTGATGGCATCCCCAGAAACATGGTTATCGCACAACAAGCAACTTAATAAGAGATAAAGTGCATAAGTACATATTCAATACCACAATAGTTTTTAAGCTATTTGTCCCATGAGCTATATATTGCAAAGGTGAATGATGGAATTTTAAAGGTAGCACTCAAGCAATTTACTTTGGAATGGCGGATAAATACCATGTAGTAGGTAGGTATGGTGGACACAAATGGCATAGTGGTTGGCTCAAGGATTTTGGATGCATGAGAAGTATTCCCTCTCGATACAAGGTTTAGGCTAGCAAGGTTATTTGAAACAAACACAAGGATGAACGGTGCAGCAAAACTCACATAAAAGACATATTGTAAACATTATAAGACTCTACACCGTCTTCCTTGTTGTTCAAAACTCAATACTAGATATTATCTAGACTCTAGAGAAACCAAATATGCAAACCAAATTAGCAAGCTCTAAGTGTTTCTTCATTAATGGGTGCAAAGTATATGATGCAAGAGCTTAAACATGAGCACAACAATTGCCAAGTATCAAATTATCCAAGACATTTTAGAATTACTACATGTAGCATTTTCCAATTCCAACCATATAACAATTTAACGAAGAAGAAACTTCGCCATGAATACTATGAGTAAAGCCTAAGGACATACTTGTCCATATGCTACAACGGAGCGTGTCTCTCTCCCATACAGTGAATGCTAGGATCCATTTTATTCAAACAAAACAAAAACAAAAACAAACCGACGCTCCAAGCAAAGCACATAAGATGTGACGGAATAAAAATATAGTTTCGGGGAGGAACCCGATAATGTTGTCGATGAAGAAGGGGATGCCTTGGGCATCCCCAAGCTTAGACGCTTGAGTCTTCTTAGAATATGCAGGGGTGAACCACCGGGGCATCCCCAAGCTTAGATCTTTCACTCTCCTTGATCATATTGTATCATATTCCTCTCTTGATCCTTGAAAACT
This sequence comes from Lolium rigidum, assembly GCF_022539505.1. Lineage (NCBI taxonomy): Eukaryota > Viridiplantae > Streptophyta > Magnoliopsida > Poales > Poaceae > Lolium > Lolium rigidum. Next base: position 222,279,376 of record NC_061511.1, on the reverse strand, counting down.
TCCTCCACACCAAACTCGAAACAACTCATTAGAGGGTTAGTGCACAATAAAAATTAACATGTTCAGAGGTGAAACAATCATTCTTAACACTTCTGGACATTGCATAAAGCTACTGGACATTAATGGATCAAAGAAATTCATCCAACATAGCAAAAGAGGCAATGCGAAATAAAAGGCAGAATCTGTCAAAACAGAACAGATCCGTAAAGATGGATTTTATTGGGGCACCAGACTTGCTCAAATGAAAATGCCCAAATTGAATGAAAGTTGCGTACATATCTGAGGATCACTCACGTAAATTGGCTTAATTTTCTGAGTTACCTACAGAGAATTAGACCCAGATTCGTGACAGAAAAGAAATCTGTTTCGCGCAGTAATCCAAATCTAGTATTTACTTTACTATCAAAGACTTTACTTGGCACAACAAAACATAAAACTAAGATAAGGAGAGGTTGCTACAGTAGTAAACAACTTCCAAGACTCAAATATAAAACAAAAATACTGTAGTAAAAACATGGGTTGTCTCCCATAAGCGCTTTTCTTTAACGCCTTTCAGCTAGGCGCAGAAAGTGTATATCAAGTAACATCAAGAGATGAAGCATCAACATCATAATTTGTTCTAATAATAGAATCATAAGGTAACTTCATTCTCTTTCTAGGGAAGTGTTCCATACCTTTCTTGAGAGGAAATTGATATTTAATATTACCTTCCTTCATATCAATAGTAGCACCAACGGTTCGAAGAAAAGGTCTTCCCAATATAATGGGGCAAGATGCATTGCATTCAATATCCAAGACAACAAAATCAACGGGGACAAGGTTATTGTTAACCATAATATTAACATTATCAACTCTCCCCAAAGGTTTCTTTTTAGCATTATCAACGAGATTAACATCCAGATAACAGTTTTTCAATGGTGGCAAGTCAAGCATATCATAGACTTTCTTAGGCATAACGAAATACTTGCACCAAGATCACATAAAGCATTACAATCAAAATCATTGACCCTCATTTTAATGATGGGCTCCCAACCATCCTCTAGCTTTCTAGGAATAGAAGTTTCAAGTTTTAGTTTCTCTTCTCTAGCTTTTATGAGAGCATTTGTAATATGTTTTGTGAAAGCCAAGTTTACAGCGCTAGCATTGGGACTCTTAGCAAGTTTTTGTAAGAACTTTATAACTTCATAGATGTGGCAATCATCAAAATCTAAATCATTACAATTTAAAGCAATGGGATTATCATCCCCAAGGTTGGAAAAAATTTCAGCAGTTTTATCACGAGCGGTTTCAGCAGTTTTAGCGAGTTTCGAGTAATTTTGCGCGCTTTGCACTAGGAGTAGAAACATCGCCAACACCAATTATTTTATCATTAATAGTAGGAGGTGCAGCAACATGTGAATCATTAGCATTGCTAGTGGTGGTAATAGTCCAAACTTTAGCTACATTTTTCTCCTTAGCTAGTTTTTCATTTTCTTCTCTATCCCACCTAGCACGCAGTTCAGCCATTAATCTTATATTCTCATTAATTCTAACTTGGATGGCATTTGCTGTAGTAACAATTTTATTTTCAATATCCCTATTAGGCATAACTTTCGATTTCAAAAGATCAACAACAGAGGCAAGACTATCAACCTTAGAAGCAAGAATATTAATTTTATTGAGCTTTTCCTCAACAGATTTGTTAAAGGCAGTTTGTGTACTAATAAATTCTTTAAGCATAGCTTCAAGTCCAGGGGGTGTATTCCTATTATTGTTGTAAGAATTCCCATAAGAATTAGCATAACCGTTACCATTATTATAAGGATATGGCCTATAGTTATTACTAGAATTGTTCCGATAAGCATTGTTGTTGAAATTATTATTTTTAATGAAGTTTACATCAACATGTTCTTCTTGGGCAACCAATGAAGCTAACGGAACATTATTAGGATCAACATTAGTCCTATCATTCACAAGCATAGACATAATAGCATCAACCTTATCATTCAAGGAAGAGGATTCTTCAACAGAATTTACCTTCTTACCTTGTGGAGCTCTTTCCGTGTGCCATTCAGAGTAATTAATCATCATATCATCAAGAAGCTTTGTAGCCGCCCCCAAGGTGGTGGACATAAAGGTACCTCCAGCAGCTGAATCCAATAAATTCCGCGAAGAAAAATTTAGTCCTGCATAGAAGGTTTGGATGATCATCCAAGTAGTCGATCCATGGGTTGGGCAATTTTTAACCAAAGATTTCATTCTTTCCCAAGCTTGAGCAACATGTTTATTATCCAATTGTTTAAAATTCATTATGCTACTCCTCAAAGATATAATTTTAGCAGGGGGATAATATCTACCAATAAAAGCATCCTTGCATTTAGTCCAGGAATCAATACTATTCTTAGGCGAGAGATAGCAACCAATCTTTAGCTCTTCCTCTTAATGAGAAAGGAAACAATTTTAATTTTATAATGTCACCATCTACATCTTTATACTTTTGCATTTCACACAATTCAACAAAATTATTGAGATGGGCAGCGAGCATCATCGAACTAACACCGAGAAAATTGCTCTCGCATAACAAGATTCGAGTAAAGCGGGTTTAATTTCAAAGAATTCTGCTTGTAGTAGCAGGTGGAGCAATAGGTGTGCATAGGAAATCATTATTATTTGTGCTAGTGAAGTCACACAACTTAGTATTTTCAGGGGTGGCCATTTTAGCAGTAGTAAATAAAGCAAACTAGATAAAGTAAATGCAAGTAACTAATTTTTTTGTGTTTTTGATATAGCAAACAAGATAGTAAATAAAGTAAAGCTAGCAACTAATTTTTTGTGTTTTGATATAATGCAGCAAACAAAGTAGTAAATAAAATAAAGCAAGACAAAAACAAAGTAAAGAGATTGGGAAGTGGAGACTCCCCTTGCAGCGTGTCTTGATCTCCCCGGCAACGGCGCCAGAAAAAGAGCTTGATGGCGTGTAACTCACACGTTCGTTGGGAACCCCAAGATGAAGGTATGATGCGCACAGCAGCAAGTTTTCCCTCAGAAAGAAACCAATGTTTATCAAACCAGGAGGAGCCAAGAAGCACGTTGAAGGTTGATGGCGGCGGGATGTAGTGCGGCGCAACACCAGAGATTCCGGCGCCAACGTGGAACCTGCACAACACAACCAAAGTACTTTGCCCCAACGAAACGAGTGAGGTTGTCAATCTCACCGGCTTGCCGTAACAAAGGATTAACCGTATTGTGTGGAAGATGATTGTTTGCAAGAAAACAAGTAAAGAACAAGTATTGCAGCAGATTTGTATTTCAAGTATAAAAGAATGGACCAGGGTCCACGAGTTCACTAGAGGTGTCTCTCCCATAAGATAAAAGCATGTTGGGTGAACAAATTACAGTCGGGCAATTGACAAATAGAGAGGGCATAACAATGCACATACATGTCATGATAAGTACAAGTGAGATTTAATTGGGCATTACGACAAAGTACATAGACCGCCATCCAGCTGCATCTATGCCTAAAAAGTCCACCTTCGAGGTTATCATCCGAACCCCTTCCAGTATTAAGTTGCAAAGCAACGGACAATTGCATTAAGTATGGTGCATAATGTAATCAACAACTACATCCTTAGACATAGCATCAATGTTTTATCCCTAGTGGCAACAAGACATCCACAACCTTAGAACTTTCCGTCACACGTCCCGGATATCAATGGAGGCATGAACCCACTATCGAGCATAAATACTCCCTCTTGGAGTTAAGAGCAAAAACTTGGCCAGAGCCTCTACTAATAACGGAGAGCATGCAAGATCATAAACAACACATAGGTAATAACTTGATAATTAACATAACATAGTATTCTCTATCCATCGGATCCCGACAAACACAACATATAGTATTACAGATAGATGATCTTGATCATGTTAGGCAGCTCACAAGATCCAACAATGAAGCACAATGAGGAGAAGACAACCATCTACCTACTGCTATGGACCCATAGTCCAGGGGTGAACTACTCACTCATCACTCCGGAGGCGACCATGGCGGTGAAGAGTCCTCCGGGAGATGAATCCCCTCTCCGGCAGGGTGCCGGAGGAGATCTCCAGAATCCCCCGAGATGGGAGTGGCGGCGGCGTCTCTGTAAGGTTTTCCGTATCGTGGCTCTCGGTACTGGGGGTTTCGCGACGGAGGCTTTAAGTAGGCAGAAGGGCAACGCGGGGGGCCACACGAGGGCCCCACACCCTAGGTCGGCGCGGCCAGGGCCTGGGCCGCGCCGCCCTAGTGTGGCGGTGCCTCGTGGCTCCACTTCGACTCCTCTTCGGTCTTCTGGAAGCTTCGTGGCAAAATAGGACCCTGGGCGTTGATTTCGTCCAATTCCGAGAATATTTCGTTACTAGGATTCCTGAAACCAAAAACGGCGAAAAACAAGAATCGGCTCTTCGGCATCTTGTTAATAGGTTAGTTCCAGAAAATGCACGAATATGACATAAAGTGTGCATAAAACATGTAGATATCATCAATAATGTGGCATGGAACATAAGAAATTATCGATACGTCGGAGACGTATCAGTGGGTGTTCGGGGTCGTGGAGAAACATAATGATTGGCTAGGACCTTATACCGGGCCTCACACCGAAGGAAGTGTGGACGGGAAACTCGAGCCCGGTTGGCACCAAGGTTAAGATCTCTTATGGGTAAAGCAACACACCTCTGCAGAGTGTAACGAATCGTGACCTGTCACTCCCTGTTCCGGGTTATGGAATTGCGAACGCGGCAGGAAAGGAACTCCATGAAGTTCTAGTAAACCGGTGAAGGCTGATGGACATAGCTCTTCAGAATAAAAGCAACCTTTTGAAGAAATGATTACAAAAACCTGCATCGTCTTGGACTTTCTGGTCCTTGACTGTAGCTAGTGCATTAAACACCTCTTTTCTATAATGAACTTGTTGAGTACGCTCGTACTCATCCCACCTTAAATCCCCTGCTTAGATATGGAGGCATCAAAGGAGGATCTTCCGTGCAACTCGAAGGCCGAGGAGTCAACAACTACTTCAAGGGACAGGAACCTGTCAGAAGAGTCAAAAACCACATCCAACAAGGAGAAACCTAGATTAGCCATAGAAGGGAACTAGCTTCCTAGAACCTAGCTCCTATTTGGCTAGAATCCATTCATAGCCTCTTTAGCCAGTTAGACTACGAGTCGTTCTTCTGGAGTTTATTTGCAGATTTACCTCATTGTAAAGTAGGAGGCTGTGCTGATCTTCTGTAACAGAGTCTGTGTGTAATTCTATAGACATGCCTTGTACCCGTATATGTTTCTGTTGTACCACTCTGAGTGATGTAATACTAGTGGAACGGTGTTTCATTGGTGTTATGTCAGACTTGCATACTACACCATGCAGTGGTATGCCGGGTCACCACACGATGGTAGGGGGCTGGGGGCCTTTTCTCGACAAGATCATTAGTGTCAATCAAAATGCTTTTATGATAAAAAAGAAGCATTGTTGGTGGCACTATTTCTCTCCACGAGATAATGCATCAGACACTATCAGGTGATCCCCTTTCTCCTCCTCCTAGCAACAAAGGGCGCAGAATGGCGGACGCTCCAAACCACGCCTAGCAAGTCTATCCTCAGTCCATAATCTGTTCTTAAGGGCCAACCACATATGCCGTTTTACCCCACATATGCAGTTTTATCTTCAGCGGCGCACCTGCAGTCCATAGCTCCTTGGCAGCTGGTTTCAGTGTTCTGCCAATGAAGAACATGTTATAGGCGGACCTCGCCGTATATGATGCATTTGCTGTTAGCCTCTAGGTGATAGTGTCCGACATTCCCTTAGTAAGAGTAATCTTCCTTGTCATGTCCCAAAGCTGAAGGTATTCCACCAGCGCCTGTATTGATGGGGTTCCTCTTATCATCTGCGCCCACGTGTCATTGTTTAGGCCCTCCGCGACTGTGGCTTTCCTACTCCCCGGCTTGATATGCCTCAACAGATTTGGTGCCAGCTGCTCGGCACTTTGTCCATTTATCCATGGATCCACCTAGAACCGAAGCCGCCTGCCATCTCCATCCATCTCCATCTCATTTGTAGCGCCATATTTAGAAGCCTTAGATTCTTTACCCCTAACCCAACAAACTCCATCGGCGAGCAAACCATGTCCCACGCCCTAAAGAACCAGATTTTGCTACCTCGACCACCGCCAAAGATGATTGTCCACCTTCACGAAGCCGACCGCCCCACCCACCGCAAGAGGCACTCCTACAGATTCCATAGACCACGCAAACCACCCCATCCGAGCAACCTCCGAACTCCATGGCAACCACACGGTATCCACCAAGACAGATCTGAGGCACCGGAGGGGAGCCACCAGAGAACCGACCGGCTCTCAACGGATCTGGCATCAGCCGCTGCACCGGCCAGCCAAAGTAGGCTGATTTCCTCCCCACACGGCCATACCCAAGCAGGGAGGCGCCATGGCAGAGGAGAACCCGACGGATCTGGGCAAGGCAGAGCCGCACGGTGTTGCTCGAGCCACAGGCAGCTTAACATACATCGCTCCTCACCGCCGGCTCCAGGGAACGCAGGGGAACTCGTGGAGACGGCTGCACGACGCCGTGGAAGATTTGCGTGGGGCAAGTCTGGGAGGAATAAGAGGGAGCAGGGTTGCGCCTGGAGGAGGAGGAGGAGCAGAGCGGGCCCGCCGGTGGCGGCGATCAGGGAGAGGGAGGTTGGGATGGCCTAGTGGCGGCTAGGGTTCAGGGTCCCTTCGGTGTCGCCTCGAGCGGGAGCGAGGAAGAGGGGGATTTGATTAACAAGACCAACGAGCGAGAGCGAGCGTCCATGCACCTTTTAGCAATTGGGTTTACGAGAACGGACTTTTGTAGGTCTAGCTACATGTAGGCCCCTTTTTAAACCTATGAAAATTTCATTTTATACATGTTAAAAAAATTCGAAAAAATAATGTGATGTAGATAATATTGTAATGTTCAAGTGTGTAAATTTTCACATTGAAATATGATGTATTTTGGGCTAAGAAAAAATAAAAAATCTTGATTTCAGCATTGGTGAATAGTAATAAAGAATACACTAAAATTTAGATTTTGTCATTTTGTAAGAATTTGTTATTTTTACTGAGGGCAATATATGATGTATTTCAATCTAAAAATTTACACACCAATATATTTCAACATTCTCTACGTCTATATTTTTTCAAAATTTTCTAAAACTTTTAAATCAAAAGTTTTGAAATTTGAAAAAGGAAAAACAAAATAGGGCAACATGTTGCCCGGGCTGCATTTGAGGTTTTCCTTGGGTTTACCTTATTCCTACTGGGCTTGTGATTTGACATGGGGCCTAGCCCAGTAGAAGACCATCGACGTTCCAATATTTATGTTTAACAAAGCCCAGAATCCCCAACAAAAGGCACGCGTGCCCGAGTCGGATGGGAGGTGCTATACACCGACCGGGTTGGTGTAGATGGGGTGCCCCACACCCCCCGACCCGGCGGTTCTGCAGTGGGCCGCGGCCCATCAGGTAAGTTCGTTTTTGTTGTTCTTATTCTCCTTTTCTTTTTTGTTTACATATTTTCGTTATTTAAAAAGCAAAAATATTTTTAAATCCGTTTACTTTAAAAAGTTTTAATTTTTATGACTTTTTTTAAAAATTATTTTTTTCAAAAAATAAAATTTTTATAAAACAATTTTCAGAATTTAACATTTACAAATTTGAACATTTTTTGAGATTGAACATTTTTTAAAAATTTGAATTTTATTTAAAATTGGAACTTTTTTGAACATAAACATATTTTAAATTTGAACATTTTTCAAATACGAACAATTTTCAAATACAAACAATTTTTTAACTTTGAACATTTTTTTAGATTTGAACATTTTTTAAGTTTGAACATTTTTTAGTTTGATCATTTTTTGGTTTGAACAATTTTAATGTTTGAACAGTTTTAAAAATTGAACATTTTTAAAATTTGTACGTTTTACGAATTTGAGAAAAAAAGGAAAAGGAAAAAAATGAAACAAAAAACAGGAAAAAAAGAAAAAAGAAAAGAGAAAGAATAAACAGAAAATAGAAAAAGAAGGAAAAAGGCCGAAATGGGCCGGGCCCTATACCCGACCAGGGTGTGCGGCATGCGGTACACACCGACCTGGTCGGCGTATAGGATTTGCCGAATCGGAGCCGCCGAGCTGTCGTCGATCCCGTCGGCCCCCGCCCCCGGTCTCTGCTGTGCGCGCCTGCTGCTACAGCTACTCTGTCCTTCTCCGCCGATCCGCCCGAACGGAAGCTACGCATTGCTGCTGTGATACGTGGGATGGGGGTGAACTCTCCACACTCGTGTTTGGCTCCACAGCTATTCAGGTACATCTCAGTTGCATTTTTCTGCGCAGATAAATCACCTATTACCCAGGGGACGGAGCTGCCTTATGGGCGCTGGGGTCAGCTGACCCCAGTGAAAGCCATAAAGTCCTTCATTAATTACCACTAATGGTTTTTTAATTATAGAGAATGACACTAGTGAAATACATACTAATACAGCTGACCCCATTGGAGAAAACTTCTAGCTTCGTCCCGACTTGTGCATTCGCCTAATTCTGTCTCTCATACTTGATAAAGGGTTTGTGTGTCAACAAGCTGATAACTGTGGTTCAGTCTGTCAAGATTTTAGCTCTTGACATGCTAAGTCTTAGTTTGGATACGAATAATTAAGTTGATGAGATGCTTTCCATGCTTGGAGAAGTTGTTCATTAAGGTGATGGTTCTTCATTGATAGTTCAGCTTCCTTTCCGATCTGCTTTTGCCCTGAACTTGTTGATTTAACTATTTTTCTGTTTTCTTTTCAGACATATGGTGAATCAGACAATTTGTGGGGTCGTAAACACCCGAACCTGATCGGCATGCGCCTGAAGACAATAGCATTGGCAAACTATCTGGGCATGATGTCACAGGTTAACTTTGTTAGGCTCTTTGTATTGAATGCTAATCTCCTAGAGTCGGTGACACTTGGCATCAACGCTAGGAACAACAATGAGGAGTTCTTAGCAGAACAATGCGTGAAGCTTCAGATAGAGAACAGGGTCTCCAGAGATGCCCGGTTTCATTTTACAACGGAGACACCTGTCCGCAGTTTTGATATGGTCACAGATGTCCGTGATTTGGATTTAACTGATCCATTCACATGCAAATAGCTAGTTTTTCTTGTCTGTTAGATTACTTCGTTTTGTGTAATGTGCATCCAAACATGATGAGATGTCATCAGTAGAATATCTTTCATGTTCAAGTTCACTTACCGAATTTGAGTTATACTCAAAACTCCACCAATTATTGTAAAGAATTCCAACGACATCGTTGAAGGGTACTTGAACAGATTATGGGAGTCGTTATGTGGTCTCTTCAAGATCAGACCACTGCCCAGTTCTTGGGAGCCTGCGCAAATTAGACCTGAGAAAGAGGAAAAAGACACCAGGCCAGAAATATTAAATGATGCAGTAAAGGGATACTGTAATTTTTTAAAATTTATAAATGTGATCTTTACATGATTGCACAAATTTGCATAATATTGAAACCATGATCTTACAAATTGAAATATTAAGGGAAAATAGTATGTGTGAGCTGGGGAACCTACAAATAGAAATATTTATCCATGAAATTGTACATGAGCAAGCACCTGTACGTGCAAAAGAAAAAAATCAATTTTTAAAACACCATTTTTCCAGCATACTCTATTGTTTTAGATTTTTTTGAAGCTTCTAAATGTGATCTATAAATGGTTGCACCGGTTAAATGGGACAAGTGAAACCATGGTCTCACAAATAGAAATATTAAGGGAAAATAGTATGATCTCAACATCAGCTTGCTTAAATACAAAGTTTCCTTGGCAGTCAGTTAAGCCCATTTGCAGGCACAAACGTCCACAACATGAGCATAGTTGTCACCTAGAACCATAATAATTAACAAGTTTCTCGCCTACATCTCAAAGAGAGAAAAACACGTGTTGCTTAAATGCAATGTTCTGTTGGCAGCTAAACCCATTTGCAGACACAAACATCCACAACATGGGCATGGTTGTCAACTATTACCCGAATAATTAACAAGTTCCTTGGCTACGTCTGAAATAGAGAAAAACACGTGCAGCCTCTCCGATAACAAAATGGTAAAAAGGAGGTTCACACAAGAGATGCTACAGCTCACTACATCACATACATGGCTTAGCCTGGAAGCTTTGAGTAGCACGCTACGTAATAACAGTACCCTGAGTCGCCCAGAAGGCAATCATCTTGGATCACGCTATGGATCACGCTATGTTTCCCAGTGTTGATGTTGTACGACAAAAGTTTCTCTGCATGTGTGTCGACGAGGAATAAAACTTCTCTTTCCAGGTCAAGAGCCACAACCCTATAAATAAGCCAGCGGAAGAATCCAACACGGTAAAAAAGGTCATCCCTTCCAAATGCATCTCTTATGTGAAGACGGTTCTTCAAAGACCATTTGTAAGGACGATCAGCATCAAGACCGAAAACTGCAACTGTATCACCACTCTCCTCTGGAAATGCATACTGCAAGAACCCCGATAATTGGCCAAAGCAACCATTGACGGGTCTCATAGGGTCATACGGCATCTTGATAGTGAAATGACGGGGCGGTATGCCTGAACTTATTGCCTCCAAGCCCTCCAACACCAGAGTCTGATGGTCATATGTGTTCACATACAACACTCCACCTATAAAGCCATGAGATTTGCAAACCTGTATACCAGAACTCCATGCAGCATCCACAAGCCACATGGATAGGTCAGACGAAAACACCTCAAGTTTCTTGACACCACCTAACCAACTATCATTGTTGAACCTCTCCTCAAAGTTGAAGACATAGAACTGCGCCGACCATGATGGATCAAAGGCCAAAAAAGTTGTATATATGGAGTCTTCTGGACCAACTAGTTCAGAATGGGTATCAGGAAGCGTCTGCCACTCTCGCGTTGCCGGGTTGCACACGATGAAGCGGCAAATATCTGGAGAAGTATAGCTGCTCTTATACTTACAAAGAACTAGGCCATTGCAACAGTCCACAAATTCCAAATGCTCATGGTGCGGCAAGAATGTAAGAGCTCCATCAATTCCCTCGTCATTTGGGGACAGGCTAAGAAGCTGGACAACAGACCCGTCTTTGCCTTTGTGAAAAAGACCAGTGGGAATCTTTGGCAGTTTCTGGCAGTAGTGTGGATCAGAGGAGAAGGCAAGCCATGCCTTCGAGACACATTTGAAGCGGCAGAAAGACTTGTACGGCACCCGAGAGAGGATTTCCACCACTATATCATCAGTCAGACTACCAGCAGTAAACACCTTCTTCGAGTCCATCTTCTATGGCAGATTACTGGAAGGCAAAATGACAATGTCAAAAAAAAAAGACCAATATTTAAACACGGTAACAATAAATCACAATGGAATTCAATCAATTGAATATCTTTTCAATTCAAAACATAAAAGTTGCTAGCAAACCAAGCTGCAGTCTATAGGTTTTCAGAATCAGAGAAACAAATGGGTAAAACAAAGCCACTCAGTCTATAGGTTTGTACTGAAGAAAGTGGAAAACAATTCGATTTCACATGTATCATTCAAGTATGCGTAACCCATTAACCATGTATTCTAGAGCCACCCAACGCAGGGAGTGCCCACTTTCTTAGTGTGCTAGTTTTAGAATTACTAACATAACTGCATGTGGTGCGAGAATTACGGTGGAGCACCCAGGGAGACAGCCCCCCTGAATCTGACCGCTCGTTACTCGTATCCCGCAGCGTTAACTGTTGTGTATTCCCGTTGTATTAAGCGAACAAAGGACCCACAATGTGACGTCAACCATAGTAAATGCACACCTCCGCTCGTTTATTGACATTGCAGTGGGAGAAATTGACATAGCCGCATTAACCTCCGCTCGTTTCCCCTTTTCACCCGTCTCCTTCCCAGATTCAGTCGCCATTGTTTTGCTTCAGCCTCCTGTATCATCTCCAAATCAAGAACCTATGTCTCCGATTCATCCATCATGTCGCCGACACCAAAGCCATCCCTAGATCCATGCTCCGCCGCCAGGATTTGCACAGTCGCAGACTCGCAGGGCCATTCGTCGTCTTCTTCCCCTCCACGGTCGGCTACAACTCCATCGCGACGCCACCACCGAGAAGTGATCCACCAGCGAAGTTGTGGCCAGATCCGGCCTACACCACCCACTGATTGGCCTACTCTACGGTTTCCCTCAAGGAATCGATGCCAAAAATTCTGTGATGCTTTTGATGGTCCGAATGTTACAGTAGCAATTTTCTCTATTCTCTAATGTTTTGTTTTTGGATGTTTCATTATCCACACCATTTATTGACATTGCAGTGGGAGAAATTTGTCTCAGGTGTTTGATTTAGAGATTGCACATCCGATCTTTTTCTCAAGTCTCAGATCTGTTTCATTGAATACTTCTAATGGATTCTAATATTCTCTGTTTACATCGTCTGTGGTGTTCATGTATCTTGGATCTGTATTATGGTTCTTTGTTAATATTGCAGATTTTATTCCTACAGAAAACTGCATTGCCTTTTGTGTTCATAACGTGTGACTTTGAGACATATATCCAGATGATGTGAAAAGGGATCCAGATGATGCGTTGTACTCTTTTTTTCATGTTGCGGAAAGTTTTTATTGTTCATATATCCATTTTCTTGATCCACCAATTTTTTTGGTTCCATAATTAGCTATTTTATTCAAGGGATCTCAACTATAAATGTCTGAATCAATAGATTGTTTTCTGAAGAAATTTGTAGTTCACAATCTGTATCTGTAAACCGTGTAAGAAATGCCGCATTATGCAAGAAATTTTTGTTCTGCTTAAATTCTTGATCATATGTAAAAATATATTAACCTCCGAAATTTAATTTATGGATCATATGGAAAAAGAAAAAACTCTGCTGCGCCAGTAGCACGGGATGTTGATTCTGTTTCGGTCTGTTCTAGTGACGGCAGCCATGGTTAATCAATGCGTATTGCACCCGTATTTCTCCTTTTTAATTGATGTATAGCAGACCGGTGGGTCCCTGCATTTAAAACTCGCTACTTTGTCCACGGATCATGAAGTCGCCTGAAACCACAAAGATATAGGGTACGCGCGTCCCTGTGAGCCAAAAATTCACGTCCCATGTGGTGCACGCTAGGTTACATAAAACTTGTATTCATTCCATGGACCGAAATGTTCGAGATACATCAAGAATGTATATCTTTTTGCACCAATCACCAGATTTATCAGAATACCTTATGGTATCCATTACCATCCTATCCATCCCAAGTTCCTAACTATCTTAACTGACCATTTCGAAAAAAAAAACTATCTTAACTGATGGTTCTTGCTGCTTACAGTGGGCAATTGTCCGAGTCATATATAACAGAGCATAGATTAGTCTCGGAGTTTCGCACCTAGTAAAAAACAACCTGACGACATGCTCGCTGCTGAAGTAAAATGGAAGCTGAAGCTCGTAAAAATGGTTCTTTCAGATTTTTTCGCACGTTCTGATCAAACGAATGTACCCTTTTTTAGATCTCTTCAGATGCCTATGCTTACTAGCAACAGGAAAACCATGAGCTAAACAACAATGTTAATTCGCCAATTAGTTAGGTTCCATCAAACCATCAAGGAATGTAAGGGGAGGTGATAGAGTATCCTTGCTTTGAAGTGGATCTGCTAGGGTTCTGATTGGTAAAAGACCAGGCAATGGTGAGCGACCGCAGACCATGCCCGTATATGGGGGAGAGAGGAGAAACGGGCTCATACCAGTGGAGGGTAGAGCTGGCGCGGCGGAGACGGCGGGCGGGGTGGAATCAGAGCAGCGCAGCCGCGAATGCTCTCCGGCGAGGACGGGGACAGTGAAGCCTTGTCGTCTGAAAGTGCTCCACCGCACTGGGGGTGGGGGCTATGGCCGGCCTCACGTGAAAATGGTTTGCCAGAACCGTATTGTCAAAAAAAAAAAGGGTTACACCAGAACCGTTTTCGGACGGGAAGGATGTGAACCGGGGTGCTAGTGCTCCAGTTTTTTTAAAAAAATTGAAAAAAAATCTACTCCCTAGTGCGGTGGAGCACTTCAAAGTTTGCCGGGATACTTTAAAAAATTAAAAAATTGCAATAAATTTTTGCATTTATATATTATATTGATACTTACTTGTGTAAGTTTGCACAAAAAATACGATTGTATGTGGTCTACACGAAAATGATAAAATGTCCAATTACACTATAATGGTTGGTGAGGTAGCGTTCACAGAAATAGGGATTTGCACTTTCACATTTTTATGTAGGTCACATTTTTTTCTTCCAAAATCTGCACAAATAAGTATCAACATAATATCTACATATGTGCATTTTTCAATTTTTTCTAAAACTTTAAAATAGCATTTCTTTTAACTTTCATTATAGGGTGCATGTGCACCCCGATGCAACTGGGTATTTCCTACCCGTTTTCCTTTTATTTTCTGAGTGGACCAAGCCTGTTTTCCTCACCCCTAATATTGGCCTAGGGTCTAAGCTTTAAGCTCATTAGAAGCCGAATTTCCTCTTAGGTAGTCGACAGTGCGCGCGGTCACTCTGACGCCTAGTGTTCGCGCTTGCGTGACTCAAGTCCCTTTCCATTTCCGTAGCTAGTTTTCATTCCTGGTCACATCGTGTCCCCTTCTATTCCTCGCCGCCATTGCCATTCCATGCCGTCGTCGCCGTCTCAGGATGGGCCGGTAGCTTTTCCTCAAGATTGTGTACACCATCCAGGACTTCGAAACCTACTCCATATGCAAGAAGGGATGCATTGGCATGGTGTGATTTTCCTTACTCCAGAAATGCATGGTCCCTATGAGAATGCTTGCATACGGAGCTCCCGGTGACACATAAGATGATTGTCTACGCATGGCCGAGTCCACCGTCATTGAGTGTTTCTACATATTATGCAGGGCAGTAGTGGCAGTGTTTGGATCATTATACTTGAGATAACCCAACGGTGAAGACACTGCTCGAATCCTAGCAATCAATGAAGCAAGAGGATTCTCTGAGATGCTTCTAAGCATCGACTACATGCATTAAAAATGGAAGAGCTGTCCATTTGCTTGGCAGAAAATGCACAAAGGTCACCAAGCAGGTTGCAGTGTGATACTTGAAGTAGTGGCTACACCGGATATATGGATTTGACATTTCTCATTTGGTATGGCATGATCTAACAACGACGTCAACATCCTGCAATGCTCCCTCGTCTTCTCCAAGCTTGTTGAGGGTCATGCTACCCCGGTGGACTATGTGGTCAATGGGAACCAATACAACAAAGGGATACTACCTTGTAGATGGCATATATCAAACTTGGTCAGCATTTGTGAAGACTATACCAAATCCAATGCTCGGCAAGTATTCCAACTTTGCCAAGGAACAAGAAGTTTGCATAAAGAATGTCGAGCGGGCATTTGTTGTGCCCCAACAAAGATTTGCAGTTGTCCAGTTCCCCGCTATAACTTGGTCGCAAGACCAGATGTGGGAGATGGTGAATGCATGTGCGATCTTGGACAATATGATCGTTGAGAGCGAGGTAATTTGCAAATAAAATATCGTGATATTCACAGTATCTCTACCAATGGTTGTATTCCATAATTAAGTTTGTGGAATTGGTATGAGAATACCTTGAGGTTTGCAATTTGAGGGGGAGTAAAATCCCTTGTTATACTCACTGATGATCTTCCGATCACTGATATTGTACTATTTTCCCTTTATAAGTTTTCCCTAGGTTTTTCATACAAGGTTTTTAACGAGGCAATATAAATACAAGTACGAACGTATGTTACATGGTTTCTCCTTAATTTCTCCCACCGGGTTTCAAAGGAGTGTTTTAGTGGTATATCGTTATAATGTTTCTCCTCAATTTTTTTCCCACAGGTTTTTTAGGGGAGTTTTTGGATTGCAACATACATATAACGAATTTGATCAAAGGAAGTACCGAGAAATAAAACAAGGGTCTTCCCAACATACTCCTTCGGCCTATATATAACTAGGTCTCGTACATTGCGATGAAAACAAAAGAATTATTTGGTCTATTACTTTGCGTCTCCATCCGCACTAGTATAACAATTTCTTTGATGACCAAGTACAACCACGTATGCTAGTGGTGGCTGGCATCATATCTGGTTAGGTAGTTCCCGCGAAAAACCAAAAAATCTTGTTAGGTGAACAAATGAGGCGCTTATGCTTGAACGGGATCCCGCGAAAAGCCCATGGACGCGGCGCTCGCACGCGCGGGAACGACTGTCATGCCGCGCTTCTATATAAGAAGAAACCCTCCGCCACTGCCACGCGGGTCCTGGCACTCGTGGGACCAGGCGTCAGTGAAAGAGAGTCAGTTCAGAACAGGTGACAAAAGCCGGAGCGTTTTCTTCGGACCTGTAACCCTGCGCGTCACGGACCCGAGCCCCGATCCATAAACCCGTCCATCCAGAACTTTGTGCACCGAACCGATCGTCCACCTACACGCTGAGGAATCGTACCCAGAGAGAGGTGGCCCCACTTGTCATTCTGACGTGAGTAGAAATTCGGTGGTGGGCTGTTGCGTTTGCCGACGGCAGGAATGGCACGCGTGTCGCCGGACGGGGCCCACGTGTAGGAGCCGGCTGGTTTTTAATTAGCGCCACTGCGTGGTAATAATGTCCTTCCCGGCTCAGGTTGGATCGGCTCTGGCTTGGGTCGAAGAGGATACATCGCACGCGGGAGGCATGTGACGAGGGTCCCACACCATCCACAACAGATCTCCAACTACCAGATATCTAATCCTGATCCAGGTCAGTATACCCCAATCCGAGCAATGCCATTCCATTCCCTTGTTTTTTTTTTTTGGTTTTAAAGACCGCTGAAAATTCAGCATTGCATACTCCCTCCGTTCTGATTTAGTCTACATTTTAGAAAAAATAAGAAAAACTAGTATTGCATTTATTAGTACTACTT
This sequence comes from Lolium rigidum, assembly GCF_022539505.1. Classification (NCBI taxonomy): domain Eukaryota; kingdom Viridiplantae; phylum Streptophyta; class Magnoliopsida; order Poales; family Poaceae; genus Lolium; species Lolium rigidum. The sequence goes on along the minus strand of NC_061511.1, from coordinate 222,262,394 downwards.
AGATATGTGAACAACCAATCAAAGCTATATTAAAAATAACAACAACCAATAAAGATAGCAAAACCACTTCGTTTTCAGTGTTGTTGTTGACTAAAAGCTACAGTAGAATGTAGAGTATTTCAGAACAAAATTTGGAGCTAGAATATAGACTATTTCAGAACGGAGGGAGTACGTCCTAGTGAGACACACACTCAAAATCCGACTCATCGTCAAATTCTTTTACAAATTCTTTTTTGTTTCTTACCTATGGTTCAAAACATGGTCTTAGGTAGCCCGGCGGAGCTTAAGCAAAAAAAAAAAAGGGTGGGTCGAGCTGCAGCATACCAAGTTTTTTCTTGAGAACAGGAAATTTGGTGGGCTAGCCTAGCAGGAAATAACAATAGACTGACCAAATGTTGGGTGGGCAATGGCCCAGGTTGGCTTCATCGGACAGCGTTGACAACCGGTTGTTAATTTTTTTCCACAGTTCCATATTTCAACTTTAATGCATCCTCATTGGCCACTTATACTTCCTTCATACAGGTTTATATGGTACTACATATTTCGAGAAAAACTTTGACTACTATTTAATCAATAAAAATATATATACTAAAAAATATTATTGAAAATTTATTTTGAATATGAATCCAATGGTATAATTTTTGTGGCATATATCTTATATTTATTAAGAACATTAATGATTAGACTTTTTCCCTCGAAGTGCGTAATGCCCTAATAAATCCGTATAGAGGTAAAAATTACTCCCTCCGTTCGCAAGGCAAATTTCCAAAAAATATTTGTCCCAAAATCCCTTACCTCCTAGGCACATTTTGCATTTAATGTGAGAGTGAACTAATTCATTTTTGCATGCAAACACTTCTCTTTTCATCTCCCACCACGCACTAGTACTCCATGCATGTGAAATTGCCATGCACTAGTACTCCATGCATGTAAAAGGCAAAGTTTTTGCATGTTTTAACGTGCAAATTTAGAGCCAATGAAAATTCACCTTGGGCCAAGATATTTAAAAACTTTGCCTTGCGAACTGGGACGGAGGGAGTATTTCAAACCAAAAGCCCAGATACAATAGTTAATACATAGGCGCGGCCTGGTTCCTCCTTGAAAGAGTAAGTCTTTTCCAACCAAGGTTTCAAAAGACGGCTACAGACACGAGTTCAAAGTGTTGCCTCACAGTTGCTCTGAGTGGTCATAACGATGGCCAAAGAGGTCTACTCCATATGTGAGGAATTGTGGCATCTCCTCATCGTGTTCGTAAGCAAGGCAGAGCTACGTACATAGGGACAAAACTGTGCCATGGACCCATGATTTTGTACAATTGCCTATATAAGAGCATGTACAATAGAAGCAGCCTATAAGCTATTACATATCAGCAAAATCATACGTGGAAAAAAAGAGAAGAAAGGAGAGAGAAAAGAACCGTCTCTCCACTTGTAGCCGGGCTGTAGCACAAAATCAACACATTGCGGCCCGCATGTTGCCTGCCATTGATGCTAAGCCGGCTGTTCCCCACCTTTTGAATCTTGCATGCAGACACATTCACATGCAATCCTTTAATAACTGCATATTTATAGAGCCAACCTAATAGCTAGCAACATCTAATATGGAACGGAGAGAGTACGTGTATCTGGTTCTGGTAAACCATCACAACCATCACAACCATCACATATATTTAAGTTTATTTCTTAGAAGTATGAATAGCCATTAAATTTCCACTAACAAACAATGTTTGTTCTGTCTTTTTTTTAACAAAGTCATGTCTCTTGTTTGTAGTTGTTCTTAGGCACACCTGTGACCAAGTTCACACCGCAGATTTCAGGGCACTAGAGGGCTGGTGCTCCCACGCCACAATAGTTTAAACTGAACCAGAATTCAACTCTAAATCATGTTCACACGTTGAGAGAAGAAAATGAGAGAGCCAACAACCGTGAATTTTTATCAAAATTATTTGTCGCAGATTTAAAAATAGTTACATACAATATGTCTGGATTTATTGAATCTGTGATAAGTAATTTGGATTAGATGGGTATTGAATTTTGCCCTTTGTTTCTTAATATGTGAATTAGTTGGACACACAATTGTACTTAGTAGTGCCGCCTATGTTTTCTTACGACCAAATACTACTTGCAAGATGAGTGAGTTTTCTAAAGATAAAATACTACAAGTGCCACATGAGGGAAGGCAATTTACGTCGTAGGACATCTCTAAGGAGGCCATCTATTTTGGACACGGATTTTGTCTGGTTTGGTCCGTCTCAAATCTCAATGCCTGCGTGGAGACCTTTGTTCTCTCTAGGCTGATAGTTGCCGCCTAATGTGCCACCTATTTTGTCCTGCTCCACATGCACACAATTTTTTTGCAATCTTAATGATTTGGCTATTTGACAATACGAACATCAATTATTTTACACATAAAAATTCAAGAATTTGGAAAAGTTATACAAATTGTTTGTACACAAATTAAACAATATAGTTCAGCATCAAACAAATATAAAGTTCAAATAGTGAATTAAAATTAAATAGAAATGAGACAAGAGGCCTATGGAGGGTTTCCTACATGGTTCCACATGTTTTGAACAAAATCATTTTAAAGTGAGTTGCCTGATTAAAGATTTCATGATGCACGCGGAGTAACTCTTGGAGTGAAACCGGTCCACCTTGGGGCTCAATCAACTTGCCTTGAAATTTATAGACTGAATCATCATGTGGAGACTCAACAATATGTTGTGCATTATCACACAGGCAGTCATCACCTCCCACACAGTGTCAACGTTCCATGTTCGGGCAGGATGGTGAAGAATATCCCAACTATATGCCCGCTTCACATCCTTCCTAGCACCCTCTTGCTCTTCCACAAATCTAGCATGTTTCTCGTCTATGTGTTTTCAGATTGTCTTTACAAATATAGACCAATGTGGATAGATACCTGATGACCCACAAGTATAGGGGGTGTATCGTAGTATCTTCGATAAGTAAGAATGTCGATCCCAACGAGGAGCAGAAGGTGTTGACAAGCAGTTTCGATGAAGGATTCACTGTAAATGCTCACAGACAAGTATTCGGGGGTTTTGATGTGACGGATGAAATAAGTACGAGTAAGTAAAATGCAAGAGAAATAATTGCAGCGAGTGGCCCAATCCTTTTTAGCACAAAGGACAAGCCGGTTTGTTTACTTATAATGACCAAACGTTCTCGAGGACAAACGGGATTTTAGTCTAATGCTTTCGCTACATACGGCTAATTAATCTTCATTGTTGTGATAAGTGTTGTGTGGGTGAACCTATGCTAATGTACCGCCCTTCCTAGGACTAATACATACTTGTGATTATACCCCTTGCAAGCATCCGCAACTACAAGAAAGTAATTAAGAATAAATCTAACCACAGACCTTAAATTCCGAGATCCTGCGATCCCTCCCGCATCGATATACCAACGGGGTTCAGGTTTCGTCACTCCGGCAACCCCGCAATTAGCAAACGAATACAAGATGCATTCCCCTAGGCCCATAAATGGTGAAGTGTCATGTAGTCGACGTTCACATGACACCACTAGAAGAATAACACCACAACTTAAATATCACACCATTGAATATTACTCAACCATAGTTCACTACTAACATTTAGACTTCACCCATGTCCTCAAGAACTAAACGAACTACTCACGAGACATCATACGGAACATGATCAGAGGTGATATGATGATGAATAACAATCTGAACATAAACTTGGTTCAATGGTTTCACTCAATAGCATCAACAAGTATGAATAGATACCGGGAGAGTTTCCCCTATCAAACAATCAAGATCAAACCCAAATTGCTACGGCGGTGACGAGGTGCTGCGGAGGAGATGGCGATGATGATGGTGGAGATGATGATGATGATGATGGTGATGATGTCCAGCTCGATGACGGTGACGATGGCGTCGATTTCCCCCTCCCGGAGGGAATTTCCCGGCGGATTCCCGCCCGCCGGAGAGCTCTTTTCTCTCCGGTGTTCTCCGCCCCGCGAGGCGGCCGTAACTCTTCGCGAGGTACCCCTTCCGGCTTAGGTTTTCGGGACGAAGGATTTCGCGAAGAAAAGGAGGCGAAAGGGGTCGTGGGCCCTCCACACCACGTGGCGGCGCGGCCAGGGCTTGGGCCGCGCCGCCCTAGGGTGTGGGCCCACCCTGGCTCCTCCTTCTGGCTTCTTTCGTCATCTTGAAAAATAGGATTTTTGGTATAATTTCCTTCCAGAGTTGATCTTCCGAAATATTGCGTTCTGACGGTGCTTTTTCCAGCGAGAATCTCGGCTCCGGTGCTTGATCCTCCAATAATGATGAAACATGCAAAATAGATGAAATAACATAAGTATTGTGTCCCAATATGAAATATATCAATGAATAACAGCAAATTATGATATAAAATAGTGATGCAAATTGGACGTATCAACTCCCCCAAGCTTAGACTTCGCTTGTCCCCAAGCGAAACTGAACTCGATAGACGTGACCACATGTTTATGGAGTGAAGAGTCGATAAATAAAATACGGACAAGAAGCATCATATTCATTCACACAGGATATTATAGTAAACAATCTCTTATAACTCATATTGAAACAAGTATAAAGTAATCACAAGTAAAGGTGCATAAGAAATCATCATTGGTGATGGCAAACTTCGTTCTTGGTCAGAGAACAATTAACAGATTATATTTATCTCATTGAGCAGCGCTCTCATACTAAAGTTTATAAGGCACAACTTGCATACTCAATCATAATGGTCCTCTCATGATCATTGATAACTTGCAAAGCTATATTCATTCGGATAGAACTTGTACTAAACAAGGAAGAATAAAAGACATGATGAAGCAAATCACAATATAATGGTTTGATCACAACTACTCAAATGCTTGCTTGAGATGGAGGGAAATAGGTTTACCGACTCAACATAAAGTAAAAGACAGGCCCTTCGCAGAGGGAAGCAGGGATTAAATCATGTGCTAGAGCTCTTTCAGTTTTGAAATCATATAGAGATAATAAAAGTAACATTTTGAGAGGTGTTTGTTGTTGTCAACGATTGGTAGCGGGTACTCTAACCCCCTTGCCGGACAACCTCCTAAGAGCGGCTCCCATAATATTTTCATTTTGTGTGGCACTCCTTTCAACCTTTCTTTCACAAACCATGGCTAACCGAATCCTCGGGTGCCTGCCAACAATCTCATACCATGAAGGAGCGCCTTTTTATTTTAGCTTTATGATGATGATGACACTCCCCCCAACCTTTGCTTACACAAGCCATGGCTAACCGAATCCTTCGGGTGCCGTCCATCAATCACATACCATGGAGGAGTGTCTATTTAGTTTAATTAATTTGGGACTGGGAATCCCATTGCCAGCTCTTTTTGCAAAATTATTGGATAAGCGGATGAAGCCACTAGTCCATTGGTGGAAGTTGCCCAACAAGATTGAAAGATAAAACACCACATACTTCCTCATGAGCTATGAAACATTGACACAAATAGGAGATACTAAGTTTTGAATTGTTTAAAGGTAGCACATGAAGTATTTACTTGGAATGGCAGAAAATACCATGTAATAGGTAGGTATGGTGGACACAAATGACATAGGTTTGGTTGAAGGTTTGGATGCACGAGAAGTATTCCTTCTCGGTACGGGTCTTTGGCTAGCAAGGTTAATTAGCAAGCATAAGAGTCGAGGGAAACAAACAAATATACATGTTATAGAAACAATCATGCATCTTCCTTGTAAGCACAAACAATCTTAACTTCAGAATAATAAGCTATGAGCTAACAAGAAAGACAATGAAACATCTACATGTATTTCTCTTTTCTATTTAAACCTCAAAGTGTTGTTGTTATTGACCAATGCTAAGTTTGCCAAAACCAAATAGATTTATTCAATGCTCCCAAAGTGATACCTATACTAACAACAAGACGAATCATATAGTAGAGAATGCAAACTAAAATAAGATGTGCAATATGTAAATGATAAGACTTCTCATTAATATTCCATATCGATAACTCACACCAAGGGATACATAGACAACTAAAGGAGAGATACTTCCAAACGCAACCCATCTCATATGATAACTTCCCTACTCATGATATGACACTACTGGACAATAAAAGTAAAAGGTAGTGATAATGTGATACCGCGGCACTCCCCCAAGCTTGGAGCAAACCAAGGGGATGCCAATACCGATGATGGATTACTCCTTTGGTGATGGTGGTGATGAATTCTTCCCGAGCTTCTTAATAAGCTCCTTCGTCTTCAGTTTCTCAGCTTGATAATTCTGCACTAAGATTCGAAGAGATTCATTGTTATCCGAAGTTGGCGATGACGACCTTGTGACGCGAATCGAGTGGTATTCAATCAATCTTCGGAGACGGCAGTTCTCCTCCTGGAGTATCTCCACTTCTCTTCTCAGAGCCCGATATTGATCACAAAACTCATCGGTAACCCGTAGAACTTCTTCCATCATGGGGAAGGAGTCGAGGCTAAGAGCGGGTGGTAAAGGTCCCTGCAGGTTATGAGAAAAAGAACGTCGAGTGTCAACAGATCCCACCAAGATTTGCTTGCTCCCTCCGGCTTGCTGCTCTTGTCTTGATGGCACCTCCTTCACTTCTTCCTCCGAAAGCCCCTTGCCCTTGTTGTTGGAGGCCTGATACGTCTCCAACGTATCGATAATTTCTTGTGTTCCATGCCACATTATTGATGTTATCTACATGTTTTATGCACACTTTATGTCATATTCGTGCATTTTCTGGAACTAACCTATTAACAAGATGCCGAAGTGCCGGTTCCTGTTTTACTGCTGTTTTTGGTTTCGAAATCCTAGTAACGAAATATTCTCGGAATCGGACGAAATCAACGCCAAAGTTCCTATTTTCATCGGAAGCATCCGGAACACCCGGGAAGGACCGAGAGGGGGCCACGGGGCCACCAAACCCTAGGCCGGCGCGGCCGAGAGGGGGCCGCGCCGCCTATGGTGTGGCCCCCCTGTCAGCCCTCCTGCGCCGCCTCTTCGCCTATATAAAGCCCATGGATCAGAAAACCCGATACCAATTGACGAAACTCCGGAAAAGTTACCGTGGCGCCGCCGCCATCGCGAAACTCCAATTCGGGGGACGGAACTCGTTCCGGCACCCTGCCGGAGCGGGGAAGTGCCCCCGGAAGGCTTCTCCATCGACACCGCTGCCATCTCCATCAACACCGCTGCCATCTCCACCGCCATCTTCATCACCGCTGCTGCTCCCATGAGGAGGGAGTAGTTCTCCATCGAGGCTCGGGGCTGTACCGGTAGCTATGTGGTTCATCTCTCTTCCATGTACTTCAATACAATGATCTCATTGAGATTCATATGATGTTGTATCACAATTTATCTATGTGCTACTCTAGTGATGTGTTATTAAAGTAGTTTTATTCCTCCCGCATGTGTGCAAAGGTGACGGTGCGTGCACCGTGTTAGTACTTGGTTTATGCTATGATCATGATCTCTTGTAGATTATGGAGTTAACTATTGCTATGATAATATTGATGTGATCTATTCCTCCTACATATGCATGAAGGTGACGAGTGTGCATGCTATGCTAGTACTTGGTTTAGTAGCGTTGATCTATCTTACACTAAAGGTTACTAAAACATGAGCATTATTGTGGAGCTTGTTAACTCCGGCATTGAGGGTTCGTGTAATCCTACGCAATGTGTTCATCATCCAACAAAAGTGTAGAGTATGCATTTATCTGTTCTGTTATGTGATCAATGTTGAGAGTGTCCACTAGTGAAAGTGTAATCCCTAGGCCTTGTTCCTAAATACTGCTGAGTTACTACTGCTTGTTTCTTGTTTTATCTGCGTTACTACTCGTCTGCAATACCACCACTATCAACTACACGCCAAGCACTTTTCCGGCACCGTTGCTACTGCTCATACTTATTTATACCACCTGTATTTCACTATCTCTTCGCCGAACTAGTGCACCTATTTGGTGTGTTGGGGACACAAGAGACTTCTTGCTTTGTGGTTGCGGGGTTGCATGAGAGGGATATCTTTGACCTCTTCCTCCCCGAGTTCGATAAACCTTGGGTATCCACTTAAGGGAAACTTGCTGCTGTTCTACAAACCTCCGCACTTGGAGGCCCAACACTGTCTACAGGAAAGGAGGGGGAACGTAGACATCAAGCACTTTTACGGCGCCGTTGCCGGGGAGGAAAGGTAAAAGGCTCTCATACTCCGGTCCCGGGTAAAGTATTTTTACGGCGCCGTTGTGTGTGTGCTCGAAGCTATTTCCTTTAGATCCTGCAATTGCATCTTTTTGTTTCTTGTTTACACTAGTTTGGCATAATGGACAACAATGAGCTTCTTATTCTATTTCCTGAATTAAAACATGGATTGTTTGATGCGAAAATTAAAAAACCTATGAAATCTTCTTTGCATGCTGGTAGTAATATTAGTATGAACGCTTTGAACACCATTGTTGATAATGATATAGAAAGTTCTAAGCTTGGGGAAGCTGGTTTGCATGATATTTTTAGTCCCCCAAGCATTGAGGAGAAAATTTTCTTTGATGATACTTTGCCTCCTATTTATGATGATTATAATGATAGTGGTCTTTTGGTGCCACCTACTATGGAGAGTGAATTTGATTATGATTACAATATGCCTCCTATATTTGATGATGAGAATAATAATGATAGCTACTTTGTTGAATTTGCTCCCACTACAACTAATAAAACTGATTATGCTTATGTTGGGAGTAGTAATAATTTTGTGCATGAGACTCATGATAAGAATGTTTCATTTGATAGTTATATTGTTGAGTTTGCTCATGTAGCTACTGAAAGTTATTATGAGAGAGGAAAATATGGTTGTGGAAATTTTCATGTTACTAAAACACCTCTCTATGTGCTGAAATTTTTGAAGCTACACTTGTTTTATCTTCCTATGCTTGTTACTTTGCTCTTCATGAACTTGTTTATTTACAAGATTCCTATGCATAGGAAGCATGTTAGACTTAAATGTGTTTTGAATTTGCCTCTTGATGCTCTCTTTTGCTTCAAATACTATTTCTTGCGAGTGCATCATTAAAACTGCTGAGCCTATCTTAATGGCTATAAAGAAAGAACTTCTTGGGAGATAACCCATGTGTTATTTTGCTACAGTACTTTGTTTTATATTTGTGTCTTGGAAGTTGTTTACTACTGTAGCAACCTCTCCTTATCTTAGTTTTGAGTTTTGTTGTGCCAAGTTAAGCCGTTGATAGAAAAGTAAGTACTAGATTTGGATTACTGCGCAGTTCCAGATTTCTTTGCTGTCACGAATCTGAGCCCACTGCCCTGCAGGAAGCTCAGAAAATTATGCCAATTTACGAGCATGATCCACAGATATGTACGCAACTTTCATTCAATTTGAGCATTTTCGTTTGAGCAGGTCTGGTGGCCTAATAAAATCCATCTTTACGGACTGTTCTGTTTTGACAGATTCTGCCTTTTATTTCGCATTGCCTCTTTTGCTATGTTGGATGAATTTCTTTGATCCATTGATGTCCAGTAGCTTTATGCAATGTCCAGAAGTGTTAAGAATGATTGTGTCACCTCTGAACATGTTAATTTTTATTGTCCACTAACCCTCTAATGAGTTGTTTCGAGTTTGGTGTGGAGGAAGTTTTCAAGGATCAAGAGAGGAGGATGATATACTATGATCAAGGAGAGTGAAAGCTCTAAGCTTGGGGATGCCCCGGTGGTTCATCCCTGCATATATCAAGAAGACTCAAGCGTCTAAGCTTGGGGATGCCCAAGGCATCCCCTTCTTCATCGACAACATTATCGGGTTCCTCCCCGAAACTATATTTTTATTCGGCCACATCTTATGTGCTTTACTTGGAGCGTCTGTGTGCTTTTGTTTTTGTTTTTGTTTGAATAAATTGGATTACATCATGCTTGTGTGGGAGAGAGACACGCTCCGCTGGTTCGAATGAACACATGTGTTCTTAGCTCATAATATTCATGGCGAAGTTTCCTCTTCGTTAAATTGTTATATGGTTGGAATTGGAAAATGATACATGTAGTAATTTGCTATAATGTCTTGGGTAATGTGATACTTGGCAATTGTTGTGCTCATGTTTAAGCTCTTGCATCATATGCTTTGCACCCATTAGTGAAGAAATACATAGAGCTTGTTAAAATTTGGTTTGCATATTTGGTTTCTCTAAGGTCTAGATAATTTCTAGTATTGAGTTTGAACAACAAGGAAGACGGTGTAGAGTCTTATAATATTTTCAATATGTCTTTTATGTGAGTTTTGCTGCACCGGTTCATCCTTGTGTTTGTTTCAAATAAGCCTTGCTAGCCTAAACCTTGTATCGAGAGGGAATACTTCTCATGCATCCAAATACTTGAGCCAACACTATGCCATTTGTGTCCACCATACCTACCTACTACATGGTATTTCCTGCCATTCCAAAGTAAATTGCTTGAGTGCTACCTTTAAACAATTCAAAATTTATTACCTCTTATTTGTGTCAATGTTTTATAGCTCATGAGGAAGTATGTGGTGTTTATCTTTCAATCTTGTTGGGCAACTTTCACCAATGGACTAGTGGCTTCATCCGCTTATCCAATAATTTTGCAAAAAGAGCTGGCAATGGGATTCCCAGTCCCAAATTAATTAACAAAAATAGACACTCCTCCATGGTATGTGATTGTTGGACGGCACCCGAAGGATTCGGTTAGCCATGGCTTGTGTAAGCAAAGGTTGGGAGGAGTGTCATCATAATAAAACTAAAATAAAAGGGCACTCCTTCATGGTATGAGATTGTTGGCGGGCACCCGAGGATTCGGTTAGCCATGGTTTGTGAAAGAAAGGTTGGAAGGAGTGCCATCCAAAAATAAAATAAAATGGGAGCCGCTCTTTGAAGGTTTGTCCGGCAAGGGGGTTAGAGTACCCGCTACCATTCGTTGACAACAACAAACACCTCTCAAAACTTTACTTTTATGCTCTCTTTATGTTTTCAAAATCAAAGCTCTAGCACAAATATAGCAATCGATGCTTTCCTCTTTGAAGGACCATTCTTTTACTTTCATTGTTGAGTCGGTTCACCTATTTCTCTCCACCTCAAGAAGCAAACACTTGTGTGAACTGTGCATTGATTCTTACATATTTGCATATTGCATTTGTTATATTGCTTTGCATTGACAATTATCCATGAGATATACATGTTACAAGTTGAAAGCAACCGCTGAAACTTAATCTTCTTTTGTGTTGCTTCAATACCTTTACTTTGAATTATTGCTTTATGAGTTAACTCTTATGCAAGACTTATTGATGCTTGTCTTGAAGTGCTATTCATGAAAAGTCTTTGCTTTATGATTCACTTGTTTACTCATGTCATACACATTGTTTTGATCGCTGCATTCTCTACATATGCTTTACAAATAGTATGATCAAGTTTATGATGGCATGTCACTCCAGAAATTATCTTTGTTATCGTTTTACCTGCTCGGGACGAGCGAGAACTAAGCTTGGGGATGCTGATACGTCTCCAACGTATCGATAATTTCTTGTGTTCCATGCCACATTATTGATGTTATCTACATGTTTTATGCACACTTTATGTCATATTCGTGCATTTTCCGGAACTAACCTATTAACAAGATGCCGAAGTGCCGGTTCTCGTTTTCTGCTGTTTTTGGTTTCAGAAATCCTAGTAACGAAATATTCTCGGAATCGGACGAAATCAACGCCAAAGTTCCTATTTTCATCGGAAGCATCCGGAACACCGGGAAGGACCGGAGGGGGCCACGGGGCCACCAAACCCTAGGCCGGCGCGGCCGAGAGGGGCCGCGCCGCCTATGGTGTGGCCCCCCTGTCAGCCCTCCTGCGCCGCCTCTTCGCCTATATAAAGCCCCTGGATCAGAAAACCCGATACCAATTGACGAAACTCCAGAAAAGTTACTGTGGCGCCGCCGCCATCGCGAAACTCCAATTCGGGGGACGGAACTCTGTTCCGGCACCCTGCCGGAGCGGGGAAGTGCCCCGGAAGGCTTCTCCATCGACACCGCTGCCATCTCCATCAACACCGCTGCCATCTCCACCGCCATCTTCATCACCGCTGCTGCTCCCATGAGGAGGGAGTAGTTCTCCATCGAGGCTCGGGGCTGTACCGGTAGCTATGTGGTTCATCTCTCTTCCATGTACTTCAATACAATGATCTCATTGAGATTCATATGATGTTGTATCACAATTTATCTATGTGCTACTCTAGTGATGTGTTATTAAAGTAGTTTTATTCCTCCTGCATGTGTGCAAAGGTGACAGTGCGTGCACCGTGTTAGTACTTGGTTTATGCTATGATCATGATCTCTTGTAGATTATGGAGTTAACTATTGCTATGATAATATTGATGTGATCTATTCCTCCTACATATGCATGAAGGTGACAGGTGTGCATGCTATGCTAGTACTTGGTTTAGTAGCGTTGATCTATCTTACACTAAAGGTTACTAAAACATGAGCATTATTGTGGAGCTTGTTAACTCCGGCATTGAGGGTTCGTGTAATCCTACGCAATGTGTTCATCATCCAACAAAAGTGTAGAGTATGCATTTATCTGTTCTGTTATGTGATCAATGTTGAGAGTGTCCACTAGTGAAAGTGTAATCCCTAGGCCTTGTTCCTAAATACTGCTGAGTTACTACTGCTTGTTTACTGTTTTACTGCGTTACTACTGCTGCAATACCACCACTATCAACTACACGCCAAGCACTTTTCTGGCACCGTTGCTACTGCTCATACTTATTTATACCACCTGTATTTCACTATCTCTTCGCCGAACTAGTGCACCTATTTGGTGTGTTGGGGACACAAGAGACTTCTTGCTTTGTGGTTGCGGGGTTGCATGAGAGGGATATCTTTGACCTCTTCCTCCCTGAGTTCGATAAACCTTGGGTATCCACTTAAGGGAAACTTGCTGCTGTTCTACAAACCTCTGCACTTGGAGGCCCAACACTGTCTACAGGAAAGGAGGGGGAACGTAGACATCAAGGCCATGGTGCTTCTAGACTAAAAACAGATCCTGGCAGAAACAGCTCGAAACAAAACACGTCGAAAACACGATATACGGACCTCCAGGAGTCCGGGGGATTATATAGCAAAAATTTTCTCGACAAACGGAAAGTACCAGATCGAACCAGAGTCGGAAAGGGGCGACGGGGCGGCCAGACCATAGGTCGGCGCGGGCCCAAGTCGGGCCGCGCCGGCCTATGGTGCCACGCCCTCGTGCGTCCTTTCCACTCCGTTTCGAACTCGTAATTTCTCATATTTTCCAAAAACAGCAAAAATATAGTTCGGAAAATAAATTGCGTACTTTTCATTACCGATCTTGTTACCTATTCAAAGTCGAGTTACGGCGGATTCGTCAATTTGTCCTTTGATGAAAGCTTCCGGTGTTTCCACTTGAATAATATCAACATCAACATTATAAGAATCACCCGAGATATAATGCTTGAGTCTTTGTCCATTCACCACTTGCGTAGCATTGCCTTGGAGAGAGCTAATCTTGATTGCTCCTGAGCGATACACCTCCTCGACAACATATGGTCCTTCCCATTTCGAGAGTAATTTCCACGCAAAGAATCCGAGACGAGACCGATACAATAGGACTTTATCCCCAATATTAAACTCTCTTTTGATGATCCTCCTATCATGCCATTTTTTAACTTTTTCTTTAAAGAGTTTAGCATTTTCATAAGCTTCACTTCTCCATTCATCTAGAGAACTCAATTGTAACAACCTCTTATCACCAGGCAAGTTTAGGATCTTTATTTAATTCTCTAACAGCCCAATAAGCTTTGTGCTCTAGTTCTAAAGGTAAATGACAAGCTTTCCCATAAACCATTTTATAAGGTGACATTCCCATGGGGTTTTTATAAGCAGTTCTATAAGCCCAAAGTGCATCCTTCAATTTACTAGCCCAATTCTTTCTGGTTTTATTAACGGTCTTTTGCAAAATAGATTTAATCTCTCTATTTGATAATTCTACTTGACCACTACTTTGAGGGTGATAAGCAGAAGCAATTCTATGATTAATACCATACCTAGCAAGAGTCTTTCTAAAACCTCCATGAATAAAGTGAGAACCTCCATCAGTCATAATATATCTAGGCACTCCAAATCTAGGAAAAATAATATCTAAAAGCATTCTTAAAGAGGTCTCACCATCAGCACTTTTTGTAGGTATAGCTTCCACCCATTTAGTAACATAATCAACAGCAACAAGTATATGAGTGTTACCTTCTGAAGACGGAAAAGGTCCCATGAAGTCAAATCCCCAACAATCAAACGGTTCAATAACAAGAGTATAATTCATTGGCATTTCATTGCGTCCGGAGATATTACCAACCCTTTGGCATTCATCACAAGATAAAATAAACTTTCTCGCATCCTTGAAGAGAGTTGGCCAATAAAAACCTGATTGCAAAACCTTTTGCGCTGTTCTTTCTCCGGCGTGATGTCCTCCATAAGCACTACCATGACATTTACTCAATATCTCTTGTTGTTCATATTCGGGGACACATCTTCGCATAATACCATCCACTCCTTCTTTATATAAGTGTGGGTCATCCCAGAAATAATGCCTCAAATCATAAAAGAATTTCCTCCTTTGTTGAGCTGAAAAGGTTGGAGGCAAGTACTTGGAAACAATAAAGTTAGCATAATCAGCATACCAAGGACTGTCTCGCGAACTCACCTTTATTACAGCCAATTGTTCATTTGGAAAACTATCATTAACATGAACAGGATCATAAGCAATATTTTCCAATCTAGACAAATTATCAGCAACGGGATTATCAGCACCTTTCCTATCTACAATATGTAAATCAAATTCTTGCAACAGAAGTACCCATCTAATAAGCCTCGGCTTAGCATCTTTCTTTGTCATAAGGTATCTAATTGCGAGCATGATCAGTATGGATAGTAACTTTTGAATCAACAATATAAGATCTGAATTTATCACAAGCAAAGACTACAGACTAATAATTCTTTTTCGGTTGTAGCATAATTTCTTTGAGCAGCATCAAGGGTTTTACTAGCATAATGAATAACATTCAGTTTTTTATCTACTCGCTGTCCAAGAACAGCGCCTACAGCGAAATCACTAGCATCACACATAATTTCAAAGGGTAAGTTCCAGTCAGGGGGTTCAACTATAGGAGCAGTTGTTAAGGCTTTCTTAAGAGTTTCAAAAGCTTCCTTACAATCATCATCAAAAACAAATGGTACATCTTTTTGAAGAAGATTAGTAAGAGGCTTTGAAATCTTGGAGAAATCTTTAATAAATCTCCTATAAAACCCAGCATGACCAAGAACACTACGAATACCTTTAACATCCCTCGGATAAGGCATCTTTTCAATTGCTTCAACTTTAGCTCTATCAACTTCAATACCTCTCTCAGAAATTTTATGTCCCAATACAATTCCTTCATTAACCATAAAGTGGCATTTCTCCCAATTAAGAACAAGGTTAGTTTCTTCACATCTCCGCAAAACTTTATCAAGGTTTCGCAAGCAACTATCAAAAGAATTCCCATAGACGGAAAAATCATCCATGAATACCTCTACAATACTTTCACAAAAACCATGAAAAATAGCAGACATGCATCTTTGAAAAGTAGCAGGAGCATTACATAAACCAAAAGGCATACGCCTATAAGCATAAGTTCCATAGGGACAAGTAAAGGTGGTTTTCTCTTGATCTTTAGCTTTAACAGCAATTTGTGAAAACCCACAATATCCATCAAGAAAGCAAAAATGAGTATTTTTAGACAATCTTTCTAGCATTTGATCAATAAATGGTAAAGGGTAATGATCTTTCTTAGTAACTTTATTAACTTTTCGAAAATCAATGCACATTCTATACCCTACAACTACTCTTTGAGGAATGAGCTCATCATTATCATTAGGCACAACAGTCATACCTCCTTTCTTGGGAACGCAATGCACAGGACTAACCCATCTACTATCAGCAATAGGATATATAATACCAGCTTCAAGAAGTCGTAATACCTCATTCCTTACCAATTCCACTTACCAATAGCGCTTCACTCCCCGGCAACGGCGCCAGAAAATAGTCTTGATGACCCACAAGTATAGGGGGTGTATCGTAGTATCTTCGATAAGTAAGAATGTCGATCCCAACGAGGAGCGAAGGTGTTGACAAGCGGTTTCGATGAAGGATTCATCGTAAATGCTCACGAGACAAGTATTCGGGGGGTTTTGATGTGACGGATGAAATAAGTACGAGTAAGTAAAATGCAAGAGAAATAATTGCAGCGAGTGGCCCAATCCTTTTTAGCACAAAGGACAAGCCGGTTTGTTTACTTATAATGACCAAACGTTCTCGAGGACAAACGGGATTTTAGTCTAATGCTTTCGCTACATACGGCTAATTAATCTTCATTGTTGTGATAAGTGTTGTGTGGGTGAACCTATGCTAATGTACCGCCCTTCCTAGGACTAATACATACTTGTGATTATACCCCTTGCAAGCATCCGCAACTACAAGAAAGTAATTAAGAATAAATCTAACCACAGCCTTAAATTCTGAGATCCTGCGATCCCTCCTGCATCGATATACCAACGGGGATTCAGGTTTCTGTCACTCCGGCAACCCCGCAATTAGCAAACGAATACAAGATGCATTCCCCTAGGCCCATAAATGGTGAAGTGTCATGTAGTCGACGTTCACATGACACCACTAGAAGAATAACACCACAACTTAAATATCACACCATTGAATATTACTCAACCATAGTTCACTACTAACATTTAGACTTCACCCATGTCCTCAAGAACTAAACGAACTACTCACGAGACATCATACGGAACATGATCGGAGGTGATATGATGATGAATAACAATCTGAACATAAACTTGGTTCAATGGTTTCACTCAATAGCATCAACAACAAGTATGAATAGATACCGGGAGAGTTTCCCCTATCAAACAATCAAGATCAAACCCAAATTGCTACGGCGGTGACGAGGTGCTGCGGAGGAGATGGCGATGATGATGGTGGAGATGATGATGATGATGGTGATGATGTCCAGCTCGATGACGGTGACGATGGCGTCGATTTCCCCCTCCCGGAGGGAATTTCCCCGGCGGATTCCTGCCCGCCGGAGAGCTCTTTTCTCTCTGGTGTTCTCCGCCCCGCGAGGCGGGCTGTAACTCTTCGCGAGGTACCCCTTCGGCTTAGGTTTTCGGGACGAAGGATTTCGCGAAGAAAAGGAGGCGAAAGGGGTCGTGGGCCCTCCACACCACGTGGCGGCGCGGCCAGGGCTTGGGCCGCGCCGACCTAGGGTGTGGGCCCACCCTGGCTCCTCCTGGCTCCTCCGTCTGGCTTCTTTCGTCATCTTGAAAAATAGGATTTTTGGTATAATTTCCTTCCAGAGTTGATCTTCCGAAATATTGCGTTCTGACGGTGCTTTTTCCAGCAGAATCTCGGCTCCGGTGCTTGATCCTCCAATAATGATGAAACATGCAAAATAGATGAAATAACATAAGTATTGTGTCCCAATATGAAATATATCAATGAATAACAGCAAATTATGATATAAAATAGTGATGCAAATTGGACGTATCAATACCATCTGCTAGATAGTACCTCTTGTTACATTGCTGGTCAAACTAAATATCCAAAGAATTGGATTTCACAAGCCTAGAGAACGCTGGGGAGCGTTGGGGCATGTTGATGTCATTGTAAAACAACCATACCGAAAAAAGAGTGCCAAATCCATAACACTGTGTTTGGATGCATAGAATCTGGCTGTGGAATTGGAATTTGGAGCGAATAGGCCCAATTCAGCTGTTTGGGTGGCCTTAGAATCGAGGCTTGGAAACGACTGGCAAATCCCGAGCCATCCCCGCGAGCGTACCGTTTCACTTCGACACTTTCCGAGCCCGAGACCTCGGAAAGGCGTGGAATCGCACACCACTTCGTCAACGCTCGCGACAACAGAGAAGGAGCTCGGCCTTCTCCGCCCGCCAGCGACGGAGCTCGGCCTTCTCCGCCCGGCGGCGGCGTCTGCAGCTCCGGTAAGCCACACCGACCTCTCTTGTCCCGTGCCCTCCTCTCCCCATCACCCCATCTCACCCCTCCTCCAACGGCGGCGAGCTCCCCTAACCCTAGAACGGCGGCGGTAGGGGAACGTCGCCGGACAGGCCTGGCCGGTAGGGGAACGGTGCGACGCGACGCCGGGCGGTGGCCTGCCCTGGCCGGTAGGGGAGCAGCGCCGGGCGGTGGCTTCTACCTGGCCTGTAGGGGAACGCGGCTTGTGGTGGCCCCTCCCTGGCCGGCAGGGGAACGGCGGCGGGTAGCATCGACGACAGGGGAACGGCTACGTGTGTGGCTTCTCCCTGGCTGACTCCAAGTCCACCTCTCCCTGCCCCTCTCCCTGCCCCTTTCCAATTCCAATTTGAGGCTGCATCCAAACATGATTTGGAATTCGGTGTCATCCTGTGATTCCAACAACAAATACATTGTACATCCAAACAACAAAATTGAAATGGAGGTCATTTCCTTTCCACCTTGGATTTGGAATTTCAGTCCAATTCAATTCCACGGCTAAATTCTGTGCATCCAAACACAGCGTAATGTTCTAAAGCCATAATTTCAAGTATGACACTATGCACTCTCATACATGTCCCTTATATTGCCCCTGCCAACCAAATGAATTGTTATTTTACTTCCAGTGCATGCAATCTATGCTTACAAACATCCTAGGAAACCCTCTTTAAGCGTGGATTGACAACAACCACCCTATGTCTGCAACATTTGATTCTCTCAAATATTCTGCACTAAACATAGCAATCATTGCTCAAATAGAACATGTACATTGATTGTAGGCATGTGTACTTGCTCATCCGGATGCACTCATCTACAAGGTCACCGGCAACACCATAGGCAAGCATCTGAATATATGTAGTGGCTCATGAACTGCGGCTCATGAACTGCCGACGGCGGCCATTCCAAGCCGTTCAAGGTGTTTGGGGGAGCTTCGCTCCAAATCCATGGCATGTGCGCGAGAGGATGCGTGATGCGTAAGTATCGTTCGTCAGGCTCTCTCCTGGCCTTTATATAGGAGGCCAGGTCTCAAGAGTCGTGTCCGAACTTGACTAGATTACATTAATATCTAATATATCTTTCCTTTATCGATATCTCTTTGCCTTGTCCGCCAAAAATCCGTCTTCTTCTACGTCTTCTTTGCTGCAACCAACGTTTAGGCCCACCTTAGCTCATGACGAACCTCGTGAGCCCCTTGCTGGGCCAGAGGAGGTAGGCCAATGCCTGGTACCTGAAGGGTAATTCCCACATCACCAGGCATACATCTTTTTTCAAGCGATGGGGGAAATTGGAAATATGGCCTCACAATTTTTTTTAGGGTTTAGGGTATACGGGAAATGCGAATTTTCATCTATGTATTTTTTCGATCTTCAGTTGTATTCGGTAAGACTGGACATCAAATGCCTTGCGTTTTGGGACTTAGCATCGTCCCGCTTGACTGAAATACGCGCTAAAGTTCCATCTTAATTTCATTGCATGGTTTCATCCGTGCACTTGATTTTAGCCTCTTTTAGCTAGAGTTCTAACTTCTTCTAAAATGCGAATTTTCATTTCTCCAACTTTTCCCGGTCTTCAATTATTTTCGGTAAGGCTAGACATGGATGCTCCAACTATAATACGCTGATGATGATCTAGTACTTATGGCATCCTTAGTATGGGCCAACCAACATTTAACTAGTTACTATGACATGCTGCGTTGTGAAATCTACTACTTCCGTTTTTTAAATTTACTAAAATATTCTACAGAAAACTTGTTATATCCTAGGACAGAGGTAGTAGTTATTAGTATATAAAGACAAATATAAAGAGCAAATGAAATGAAGAAAACATAAGTATAAATTACTAAATTTAGTTCAGCCCTTGCTTGCTACCCCCAATAGGTCAAAAGACCAAAAATGCATGCACGAGAAAAAACCCAATACACACACTGGAATGATTTCCTTGAGGGACTATGTAGTAGTCCCACTACGTACCGTGTGTGATAGATAATTAGATATGACATGCATCAACATCATCATGGTTTGGTTAGGTGAGCAAATCCTGGGGTTTATGTCTGCCCGCCTGCAAAGCAACACGATCCTGATTACGTTCGAACGGCGACCCCGGGAAGCAAATCCAAAATCCCACCACAGCCTCGCTCGCGCGGGAGCTCTCGTCTACCCGGACTGACGCGCAGCCTCCATACACGTTACCGTGTTCCACTGCCACGTGGGTCCGGAAACTCGAGGGCCCACCTGTCAGTGACAGGAGCTAGGGCCGGACCGGGTGGGAAGAGCTGGGGGGGCGTTTCAAGTCGGACCTGTGACCCTGCGCCTCACGGACTTGAGCCCCGATCCATAAACTTCCCCTCGCGCTAAAACTTTTCCCACCGCGCTCTCCTTCCACCCGGTAGCTGGCGGTTCGGGCCCACCAGGTGGGCGGGTCCACGGGCCATCGACACAGGGGTAGGCTGGGGACGGGTGCGATGCGGGTTGCCGACAGCTGGAACGGGACGCGTGTCTGCTGAGCCGTACGGAGCGGCCTGCTTTTAGTGCTTCTCATCTCAGCATACGTAATATCCTTTTCCGGCTCCCCGCGGCTCGGCTCGGCTCGGCTCGGCGGGGAGAAAAGGATGGCACGCGAGCCGCATGCCCCACACCTGCACAGCACACCCAGATCTCGGATTAATAATTAATATAGTATCTAAATCTCATACACATCGAATTATACAAGTGTAGTACTGTATGAGTACCCCCAGCTGGGCAATTGCATTCCGACCCCTTTTCTTTTGTATAAACCTGCAAACTCAGTTCTAGATGCAACACTATCGCTTTACTATTAATTACTGTATTTTCTTCTACTCTACTTATCTATTCGCTTCAAGTTATTTCTCACCGGAAGTACTACGTAAGTAAGTGTAAGAAAGCAATTACTATGTATATATGGTCTAACACGGGAGATCGTTCATGCATGTCTCACTGACTAGTTTGTCCCACCACCGTTGATTGGTTGGTCTCCCGATAATTCGTACCCCACCCTACCATTACTCCACCCAGGGCACCAGCCAGTACCGATAGCCCGGTATGTTAGTCCGTATAGAGGGGCCATCTCGTCTTCGTCTGAACAAGGATGAAGAGGAAGGGGAATGTGGGGGGTCATATTTGCTTGATATACGTTGTCGAGGGATCACTCGATGTGAAGACTGATCCAGACCACATCAATAGTTAGACAATGCGATAGACTATCCGTTTAAGATGCTTTTCCCCCTCTACCTTCGCTAAATCGTATTCGGCAATGGGATCCACAGTTTGTTGGAGATACTCTTAAAAGGTTATCGTGTCTATGTGGTGTGCCCTCGCCTACATCTCGCTATCAAAGTGGACAAGCCCATAACATGGTGATTCCTAATGAAATTTATACCGACGCCACATAATTGAGGACCTATTTGCACTCCAGTATTATGCATTACAAATTAATGCTTGGTCTGAAGTCATGACAAGAGTTATGGAAATGATGCAATATATGGCGCTATATATATCTTAGAGCAACAAATATTCATTAAAGGAGGAAGATTACCAGTCCCTCCATTTTCTTTTAATTAACTCTAATTGTTATTTAATTAAAAGACAACGGAAGGAGTAGCTGTGAGCACGTGTACACTAAAGGTACATATTGAATACTAACCTTCATACCTTCATAGCGACTTATAGTTTGATAGGAAAATTAGCCATCAATTTGGTAAATTAAATATAAGCTATATGCCACAAAAATTATACCATTGGATTAGTATTCCAAAGAAGTTTTTAATAATATAATTTTTATTATATAGTAGTATATTTTATATTTTGATGATCAAATTAGTAGTTAAAGTTTTTTCGAAATGTGTAATATCCCTATAAACTGGTACGTAGGAAAGTATTGAAAATGCATCGATGTTTGGTTCTCCTGTACATAAATTTGTCTTTGCCCTAGAAGAATTTGAATTTTCTGAACATGATGAGCCATCAGACACAGTCACACAGACACATGATCGGGAGCAGACTCTGAGAAGTTAGAAACAATATGCTGGCTAGGTGCCTTAATTTCACGCGTCTCGAGAAGCATTTCATTATGCAATCGTGCGTGGTTAGGGCATAGGAGACCCGTGATTCATGGCTCTTGTCTGATACACACAATAATGTTTATTACGAGTACTAATTAATTTTGTGCTTGAAGTTGAAGGTAACCATCACCATTCTGACTTGGAAACAAGACAGGTGTGTTAGATAACGAACAAGTGAACCCTCCTTTTGCGTTGACAAACTATTACTACGTACCTGAAAGGCATAAACCTCGCATTTTCTAATACATCCTACACAGTGTATTATTCGTACACAAAAAGGTCTAAAACAATAGATACAACATCAAGAATGCTTACAATTACGCTCCATACCACACGATACACGACTTACAAAGCAACCCACAGCAACAGGCGTCAAAGGCTCTCTTTGCACTGTCACGCACCCACCAAGACGGAAGAGGGGGTTGACATAAAGCCCCAAGACCAAGTCATGCTCGAAGATCGAAGAACTCCAAGAAGGCAAAGACAATGTGCTACACACTCATAAGCGCCTTGGGCGAGTCAGATGGTTAACAAGATCCGACCAAACCGGATAAAGACGTCGACAAAGAAGTGCCAGCCACGGTGTACATTGCGCCCCGAAGGCCCACTCTCCGAGTGGTTGCCGACTTCATACACCGTTATGGGGACCTAGTGAGGAAATGAGGAACCTATGCATCACCTTCAAGAAGGGAGTAACATTGAGGTGCCGTCGTGGCCTGATTCAACCATCCTGTTCTAGGGATTCCCCGAGTGTGCAAGTTAGGGAAGAATACTAGAGGGACTGGACAATGGGGATAACCCGCCGTTGTATGACTAGCCGTCGACATCGCCATGATGCAAGCAGCTAGCATCGAACACCGCGCACCATAGAAGCCAGCCTCAAGCCCTGGCCTAGATGGTCCGCGAGCGAACCCGGAGGTCACGACCGTGGCAGCATGGACGACACTCTCGCTCGGAAGCCGCAACACCTAGCCGTCGCCAAAGAACCCGCCACCACCAAGCGATGGAGAGGGGCCTGCCGTCATCAGCCCCCGAGTTTTGTTCGACGGTAACCCTGGTGGCGTTAGGGCAAGGGAGCGAGAGAGGGAAGGGGGCATCTCATGCCGCTGGTGTGGCCTCCGCGGGGGGCTAGTGGGTGTGGGCGACCCAACATGATGTACTCCCTCCGTTACACGAAACTTGTCTTAAACATTTTCAGATTTGAATGTATCTACATACGATACATTCAAATTTTGACAAATCTAAATCAAGTTTCATGGGACAGAGGAAGTACGTGAGACATGCATATGGGTTTGTCCTGTGTTAGTATGAACTTGGTAGCTATGTTGATCGTTATTCGTTCAAAGAGGAAACATAACATGGATTTGTTATGACGAAATCTAGCCAAAAACCACAATGACTCAAAGTCTCAAATGCACAATGTGCGTAGTCGACATTTGGAACTGGCACGCTTGCGAGAGGAAAAGTGCACATCCACAGACCACAGCGGTCGCGCGCGAGCCGGGATCTCTCTGTCTCTATCTGAACTATCACACCAAAAAGCACCCATTCACGGCACGGTGGGCCCCATGTCGCGCCGACCCGTCTTGTCAGTGAGGTAGGCTGAGCAAGTACCGTGTGAGAAAATCCTGCAGGCAGGGTATCGGTCTCTAGCACCAGGTAGTAGACCACGTCACAACCCGGTCACATCGAGCCGAGCCGAGCCGAGCCGACAGGATAGCAAACCATCCGATCGGCGCAAGAGGACGCGGGAGGTGGGTGGCGTTAAAGCGAGCGAGCCGGCTGGGGCGAGTCAGTCAGTGCAGTTGGAGCGCGCCCGCTGCTCCACTTCTCTGCTTCGGACAATCGGGATCTTCTTCCCGCATTCCGCACGCAGATCGATCCGCGCAATTGCGACAACGCCCCGATCCGCCCGCGCGGGATCGGGTCGGCCGCCGGCCATTGCCGGCCAGGCCAATTCGGATCCGCAGGTGAGCTCGATCTGCCCATTTCTTGATCCGCATTCTATCACTGCTTCTTCGGATTACGATTCCGCTCGGTCGAATTGCTGGGTTTCGTGCCGCGGATCGGTAGCCAATTGGGAGTTTCGGATCGCTGGGGTTTGCTTTTCTTTTCTTTGCTTGCTTTTCTAGTAATGCTCAATTGCAGAGGGGTTTTGGGGGCTCGATTTGTTTGGACTCCATTGTTTGCTCAATTCCGATCTGGGTTCCATCCGATCTGCTTCCGCCGTCCCGCCATTCGCTCTTTGATCCCGCATCCGAGCTTCTCCGATCGGCGTGCATTCAATTCAATCCTGGATCTTACAGTAAAAAAATACAGTAAAAAATTCTGGATCAATTCTTTTTTCCGAGCATTGGGAATTTCGCGGTCTCCCCGCCACTTCCATTTCGAAATTGAGATTGGAACCCACAATTCCGTCTAATAAATCCGCACTCCGAATTTTCATCACGCTCCTGTAGTTGTGATCTTCGCTCCAATCAAGAATTATTCCCTCCAAAGGATTTCTTCTACTACTACTAGCTTCTCCCACGCAGAATTCTCCATCTCAGTTAGTTAAAATTTTCCGATTCTCGATTGTGCTACTGTTCAGCGAGATCTTGATCTGCAAATTACTTGAATTATTAATTCAACTTTACAATTTGATCCAACACCGCATTTACCATTTGCAGCGAATTCCAGCTTCGAAACGTAGATCCCCAATGCATTTCCGTTGCCAATTGCATCAGGACGCATTACTGTAGCGTCTTCACTGTCTACGCACACGCAACACCACGCTGTGCCATCACTCGCTTTAAATGCCGAATTTACTGAAAAGCCCCACCTTGCGAGAAAAAGCTAGTAGTACTACTCCCTCCGTCCCAGTTCGCAAGGCAAAGTTTTCAAATATCTTGGCCCAAGGTGAATTCTCATTGGCTCTAAATTTGCACGTTAAAACATGCAAAAACTTTGCCTTTCACATGCATGGAGTACTAGTACGTGGTGGTTTCACATGCATGGAGTACTAGTGCGTGGTGGGAGATAAAAAGAGGAGTGTTTGCATGCAAAAATGAATTAGTTTACTCCCACATTAAATGCAAAATGTGCCTAGGAGGTGAGGGATTTTGGGACAAATATTTTTTGGGAATTTGCCTTGCGAACTGGGACGGAGGGAGTACTGTAAATTCTTTCTTCCAGGCGATCCTAGATTCAGGATCCATCCGTAATTACCGCCCATCAGAAGCAGCTCGCATCAATCGATCGAGATTTATTACTGTTCCACTTAGTATTATTCGGACTAAATAGCTACGGATTGGATTGGATGCATGCGTGGCTGGGAGTACTAGTGTGTTCCTTGCCTTGGACACACATCACTTTCATGATTGCTACTCGAGCAAGTAACAGGCAATTCTTGCAGCTGGCTGGCCGGCCAGATAGCTGGGTGGTGGGTGGGTCCTCATGAGTCAGTGTCTTTGCCGGTTCGTCGCCATCAGGGTTAGTGGTTGGATGCCTGTCAGCAATCACTTTGCGATCTCGTCGGATGAGAGGTTTACCCAGATCTGAATCGAATTGCATGGAGCCATCACATCATCTCAAGCTTTTTGGCACAAACAAATCGCCTGGAATTTCTCGGCTCCAAAGATTAAGTTCCTGCTCTAAATTACGTCTGTTAAGGATCGACCTAGTGCTGCAAATTGTGCTGTGTTCTAATTGATTCTAGCTGCTCACTTCTGTACATCAGTTTTCCACCAATTCTCCAGATATTATCAGATGCGATCATTGCACCCTGCTATAAATCTTGAACATTATGTTAATTTCGGGAACATTTCTCTGGCACTGTGCCGATGGTGCTATTTAATTGTTTTTCTGCTGAGAGTTAATTGTTCCCAGTTCCTTGTATCGACCTCGCTGTGTACTGATTGAATACACCTTTCACCAGGGAGAGATCAGGCCAGTGAAGTGGCATGATGATGGGGACCGACGTGTGCTCTTCACGGATACTGTCTCTGCCTCGGTACGAGAGCGGCGACGAGGAGCTCACGGTGATTCCCCGGCACACCAAGGTCATCGTCACTGGTAACAACCGGACAAAGTCCGTGTTGGTTGGCCTAGAGGGTGTTGTCAAGAAGGCTGTTGGTCTTGGAGGCTGGCACTGGCTGGTGAGTCTTCCTTTCAGTTGTTTAGGCATCCAGCTGAAACTTTGCTTAGTGGCTGTTTCTGTATCTTGAAAATTGCAATTGCAAGTGAAAAGAATAATATCTGGCTTTTCTTTTCACAAAGTAGATAGTCAAGAATTTTTAGTCTGAGACTAGTATCATTAGCTTAAAAAAATTGAACATATATGAAAAGATAGTGGAAAACAACATCCACATATGGTAGCTTGTTTCCAATTCCTGAAATATTACTGAAAAAGCAGGTTCTGAAGAATGGCATGGAGGTGAAGTTGCAGAGGAATGCTCTGACTGTCTTGGAAGCTCCAACTGGTTTCGAAGACGACGATGAAATCGATGGCAACAATTCATTCTGCAGCAGCTTCGACATGGGAGAGAAAGACATGAACTATTGTAAGACCATGTCATGGTTTGCAATACAGCCAACTGCTTTAGACTGTCACATAGCAGCACCAACTAAACATTTTTCTTCTGTTCCGTGAGCAGCAAGCATAGAGTACCAGAAACCGACAAAGTCACGGGTTCGGCACACAAGGCCATGGTCTTCCAGTACGACTTCCAGCAGCCGAGGCAACTTCCACTCGAGTTCCAAGCTGCGAGCGGTAATCACCATCACTATCTCACAGCAACTAAACATGACATGCAACTTAGGTCTGAGACAACATATTGGGTTATATTGTGTCAAAGCCAGTGTGACCCTGGATCACATGGCTTGGGCCATGGTTTGGTAGGATCTGTCATTGTCTTCATTGTCGCTACTTTCTCCCAGTTTTGCTAGACGCGTTCCTAATTGTTGATAAGGCAAATGCAATTTCACTGTTTATCCATTCAGTCTCTTGTCTCCTGGCGTCCTATACTCATCTCAGTCTGTCTATCATGACATTGTGCTGATCCAAGGCTCTTTTTTTTTTTTGGCTTGCAGAGAGTAAATCTGACAAAGCTTGGAACGCCCACACTATGGAGATACTGGAACCACTTCAATCTTGTAAGCAGTCAGCCTGGGCCTTGTTGACCAGCAAACAATCAACCCATGCGAAAAGTAATACTACCTTTTGATTCATTACTGACATACATATGTTCTGGATGCCGAAAAACCTGCAGGTAAACGTGAACGCCAGCCCATCAGAGGAGCAGCTCTTCCATGGAGTCCAGCAACATTTCCAGTCTCAGGTAAAATTCATTTGAAATTACTCAATTGTTTCCTCGAGACAATAAAAACAAGAAGAATCTAATCTTTTGCCTTTGTACCTCGTCCAAATACAAATGAAATGCACCAGCAATTGGATGAGTTGCAGGTGATCCTGGGGTTCATCCAGACGGCGAAGAGGCTCAAGACCCTGTACAACTCCTAGCAATGCCTCAGATGCAAGCACCAGTGGTGGGTGTCTGTTGTTAGTAGAGTGGTTCTCAAGAGCTTAGATGCATGTGCTTAAGTAAGTTAATCTTAGTCTTGAGAGAGGTGAACAGAACAGAGAGGGATTTGTATCTAGCTGGTGCATTTGATCAGTACAAATTCTCTAATTTGTCATCTTAATCTTACCCCTGTAATGAGAGAAGTTGATGGTGTAACCCCTTGTTGTGAACTGACCACCGATCTCGGTTATTTGGAGATAATATAATGTGAAGCTATGGATGACTGAATTATTGGTCAACATTACACACACGCAGTGCCTTTGTTTCAATTTTATATCTTATTTTTGCATTATTCAATTCACCTAATCTTATCTGGATATAATCTCTCTAGTGTCTGAATCAAGATCTGGATGTGTTACTAAATTAATATATCCTTTTCTTTGGCCTCAAAAGGTGGTGGCATGACTGATGAGTATGATCTATTGTTCACCAGCACTGGAGAAGCATGTGGTCATGGAGCATGCTTGCGGTGTGTGTGCCTTGGGAAGTGTGCAGAGTGGTAGTAGGAGAAAAAAAGCGCATGATGAGTCGAGGAGATGGAGATGAGGCACAGCATCTTCATCTCTTTTGTATCTTTTTCTCCATCCTCTGGTCAAAGAATGAGAATAAATTAAACGAATATGCTTTCTTCTCATCCTTTGTTCAAAGAGCATATTGTTTAATATCTAGTTGGATTTCACCGTTGTAAAAATCCCTACTATATTTCTCCTTTGAGGTAGTAACAGTCAAGTACTACTAATACTGCCAAGTTCATACTAATTACACTCAGGGATTCGATGTATCTCATGTAGTATCTGTTAGGTTCAGGACCATATTTTTGAATCAGTTTTTGCGGCATTTGACAGTCAACCACTCACACATTGACACCACCTGTTTATTTTTTGTATCTCTTTCCCAAAGTCAGACCCGTGAGAATCCAAGTCCAAAGTGCTAGTAGGAATTAATTAGGCTTCCTTAGCTTAGAGCACACACATGATTAATTAGATAAGAAACATTGGTGTGAATCAGACAAGAGCCATGTTAGGCGGCTCATGAAATGCTTATCGAGACACGTGAAAAAAGGCACCTAATTATACTGCTTCCAGCTTCAAAGTTTGGACTCGACCATATATATAAAGAAAGCCTGTATCGATGGAATCTGAAGAAAATATCACCGGTGCAAAGCATATAAAGATTGAGTTTCGAAAAAAAATCTCTAAAATATTATGCTACAAACGTGTCAAAATTTAAATTCAAACTCAAATCTATCAGGAGGGATGAAACAAATAACAAATTCAGTAACGAATACTCCCTCTCTGTTCATCGACTGCTTACGATGGCATGGGTTCTATTTACCCAACGGATGACAGTTCAAGCAAATATGCTTTGATCTGCTTCATTTAGTGTGTGCAGTGTGGCCATATTTTCTCTTGTTCGAGTGACAGGAATTTTATAGTACTTAAATTTGTCTTAGATCTGTTTAAATTTCGATGTGTCTACGTACTAGATAGTGTCTACATACACCTAAAATTTAACAAATATAGGACAACTTTTGTGAGACGGAGAGAGTAATAAACTAATAATTACCTTGACAAACATAGCTGCATTGAGATTTCAAAATCCACTAAAGTTTGGTTTGGCGCGCATGCATCTGATGCACACAACACATCCCATCCAGTGATTAAGCTCTGCAAAATTTGAACATTCTACGCACAATAAGCCATCAGATCTTTTTCCAAGAGATCCTTTACCATCCAGATAACGAGAACATAGGCAACACGCCTAGCATACACACGATGAATCAAAAAATGATTACTGATTAGCAGTGTCCTCTTGGCTCCTTCTGGAGACATACGTAGAAGGCATGAACGGCGTCCTACAACCCATGCCGAGCCCTTCTATCTGGTGTCAAGAGCCTATATTGCACAACTAGCCACATGAATATTTAGCAATTCAGTGGTGCTCCTGATCTCCAAATGCAGTCAGCTGCAGCAAATTTCCGTTGACTTGGCAGAGTATTATTGGTTTGAAGAACACCATGGCCAAGAGAAGCTGTCGGCTCCTCGTCGGTGTCATGACTCACACTCGTGACTGCTAGCCACAGTCTCATGCATTGAGCTGAAGTCTGATGTCTGATGTCTGATATCCTCCACCCATCGATTGTCCTGTAAAGCTTCAGCCACCGTCCTACAGTCCTTATGTCTGATGCTGACGAAGTTGAGGACTTGTGTAACACTGTTCTCAACAACCTCCGGGCCTAACCATCTGTCCTTCCAAAACAGGACATACCATCTCCAACCTGAATTTTAACTAGGCTTTGAAACACCGAGACAACATCGATCAGTGTCCTTGATCATTGGGAGGCCCCGGTGTGGAAAGTTTGGGCTCCGCCCAAGCTCAAGTTTTTTTTTTTTTTTTGCTTTGCTTCTTGTCCAAAATAGGCTTTGGTTTGGACTAGTGACCGCTTGGAGAAGTGAGGTTAGACAAATTGTGGAAATTGCCCTCTTTGCAATAGGTTTTTCGAGTCGGCGGACCACCTCTTTATCAATTTCTGCTATACCATTCGACTTTGGGGGCTCATCAAGGATTGGCTTGGTCTTCATCTCCTTGACCTTCATGCTTGGCCAACCCTCGCCATTCCATCTTGGTGGCCTATGATGACTCAACATAAGGGTTTGGCATTGATCACCCTACTTGCCGCTTGGGAGCTTTGGAACGAGAGGAATGCGAGGGTCTTCAAGTACAAGCACGCACCTCCGGCGGTTATCCTAGAAAAAAATAAGTACGAGTCTAAGTTGTGGGCGTTGGCGGGAGACAAACGTTTGAGTTTTTTGTTGTTCTAGTGTGGGTGTGTGTTGGCTCGTGTTCTTGTAAACTCTTCTTAATTAATGAAAGGCAAGGCTTTTGTCCTCTTTTTTTTTTAAAAAAAAAAATCATTGGGAGGCCTTGCCATGGCCTATTGCTGTCAGCCCTACCAAACACCATTCCCAGTGCACTCTCAGAGCCAAACCCTGTATTCATGTGTGGTTTATGCCTCGTCAAGCATTTGGTGCTGACGAATTGGTCGCCGTGGATTAGGACCTGGTTGCGCAGCTAGCAAAAGCACAGAAGATCAGCGCCTGTAGTCCTATATGTTCAGTCTTTGCCACGGACACTGCATTTTCTGATAGATTTCAGCAGTGGAGATGCCAATTTTTGGCTGTGTCAGATATTAGTATGATAAATTGATTGATGTTTCTTATGTCCATGTACGCAACTCAGTTACAGAAATACTAGCTTTACATGATCGTCGTGTCAATATGCACGTACTTGAGTCGCAGCTTTACTGAGTACATTTACAGCTTCACTTCCTGAAGAGTTTGTGGGAGACGAGGAGCCCAACAAGCGCCAAGGCGGCGATGCCAACAGCCACCACCTCCTTGTTCTTCCTCGCTGCATCCACCACGCCGTCCGCCCACTTCATGTCTGTCAGCACCTTCAGGTCCACCGCCATGCGCTCCTTCCAGCCGCCGCACGCTGCCGTCGCCTTCTTCTCCCCATCTATTTTCGGTCGCTTGGCCGCCCCCATCGTAGCATCATTGGCATGCTCTTCCTCCCCGCGCCGCCTCACCCTCTCGGACAGGCTCTCAGGGTCAATCGCCGCCTTTTCCTTGTCGGTGCGGTTGGCAGCCTCGGGTTTAGGCTCCGGCTTCGGTGGTGGCGCCGCCGCTGCCGCCTTCGGCTTCACGTCTTCTTCCTTCTTCGCTGGCGTCGGCGCTGGCTTGTCCTGTTCTTTCTTGCACCTGCTGGCATCCTCCTCCTTCTGCTGCTTGTTTTGTTGAGTCTCTTCCTTGGCCTCGCTTTTCTTCAGGTCGCTGCCGGCCACCTTGTTCTCTTCCTCCTTGGCCACACCGGGCTGCTTGCTCTTAGTCTCCTCAATCCTAGTGGGCGCTGGCACACCCGCATCGACGGCGCGCTTGGGCACGGTGAGTGTGAGCACGCCGGCCTCGAACCTGCCGGCGACGTCGTCGAGGCTGGCGGCAGATGGCAGCTGGAAGACCTTTAGTAACGAGCATGGACGACCGGTTGCGCCTGTCCTCGTGCCGCGGACGGTGAGCCTGCCGGTGCCGTCGATCTGTCTTGCTTCCTGAAGCCCGGGAGCGGGAGGCGGAGCACGTAGCTGCCGGCCTTCTCCGCCCACTCAAACTTGGGGTCGGCGGTTGCCGCCGCCGGTGGTGTTTGCTGGTTCTTCTTGGCCGCCGCCGCCATGAGGAAGCCTAGGCAAGGAATGATCGATGCAGCTATGGTGTTCTGACGGATGCTGGCTCTGAATCTTTGATTGATTGTGTGACGATGGTGGCTGTGAGCCTGTGATCGAGTGGTGAGATGGTTGCCATGGTTCGCAGTGTATATATAGCTGTTGGCACGCGGATGGTTGATTCGAAACTTGTCTGAAAATGTGAAGGTATCTTTGCGCGGGAGGGTAAGTAATTGGTATGCTTGGTGTGCATGTTATCGTCGCAGCCAAGCTAGCCACCTCTCCGGCTCTACTAGCCGTTCACACAGAGAAAGCCCGCCGATGGTGGACGGTAAAATGAAGTGTTGCCCGAACAGGTTCTTGCCGTAAGAGACAGAACCCTGCTGCTCAGCTCAGGGCTCTCTCCGTGCAAGAAGATTTTTTACTTTTTTTTTGAGAATTCACCACCCATTTATTTAAATGATAGTCTGCTGCTTACAAACATCCTGGGGTGGATCAATGAACCAAACATGTCTACCTAACTCTAGATAAATCGAACTGGGAGCTAGAACATGAGCATCAACATTTGACTTTCTTCCCTCATGGACGAACTGCACCGTCTGAAACTCCATGACGCGTGCCTTATTCTCCTGGACGATATGCCCATATGATCCCATTCCCTCTCCTACTGCTAATGGCGTTGCTACAATCAGAAGCCAGTATAAACCTCTGAAGCGAAATGTCTGTTGCCAGAGCCATTCCTTCACGACATGCCATGGCTTCCAACATCTCCGGATCTGTCACTCCTATGATCACCACCGAAGAGGCGCCAAGGAACAGTCCATCTGATCCTCGAACCACTGCCGCGATCGCCCCAGTCGAGGAGTTCTTCGATAGGGCTGCGTCAACATTTACCTTAGCGAAACCCACCGGAGGCGGAATCCACTTTGGGACTAACATCCGTTCCGCTGTTACAGCTACAGGCGCAGGCGCCAGAATCTCCAAGTCCGCAAGAAATCTCTCCACGAACATGTGCGTCGAAAGAGGAGGCTGAAAAAGCCCCTCGTGAATGATCTTTCGCCTAGCATGCCACAACGCCCACATTGTCACCACAACCCAAGTTGTTTCCATATGCGGTAACGCCTGAAATAACGCAGCTAACCAAGCTTTCGTATGTGGTTCCTGCTGGTTCATAACCACATCATCAAGGAGTGACGCCATGAATCTTGTGCTCCACATACCACGCACAGGCTCTCCTCCGCCATGTGACGATGCTTGAGTACATCCCCTGTCGGCAAAGACTGGCGGGCTAATCTCCACAAGAAAACAGTTTATGTAGATAGAACCTGAGATTTGGGCCGGGTCTAGCCCAATAGAAGCCCATCAATGTTCTCTGTGACCAAAGCCCAGGCTCCAACCCGACGAAGGAACCCTTCCATAGTTCCATGCTCGCATCGTATTGCCGCGGCGGCGCCATTCTCCACGCAGGCCACCGCCTTCTGCTGTGCGCGCCCGCCGCTGCTCCCGGTGAAATGCTATAACATAGATCCTTCAATCTCATCACAAGCAGGTAACAGCACTGACGACAATCCCCGTTAACAAATGAGTCAATTGTGCAATCCAACTAGTAAAATTTCTATGCTTTGGCATCAAGTATTTTTTTTGGGGATTGTTATAAGCGCTTATAGTTTTTGGCCCAGGGCTTGCTGCAATCCTGGATCTGCCACAAACCACGTACCGGCCAAAGGAGATGGAGACGCGCGGTGCTAGTTCAAGGAAGCGGAAATCAGCCGCACTCGAGAGCACAGATAAGGCTCCGGCGCCGGCAGCGATGATCAGTGAAGGTGATGGAGGCGCCGACCGCCTCAGCAGCCTCCCCGACGCCATCCTCGGCGAGATCATCTCCCTCCTGGCCACCAAGGAAGGCGCCCGCACCCGAATCCTCGCGTCACGGTGGCGCCATCTCTGGCTCTCCGCACCTCTTAATCTCGACTGCCGTGATCTCATGGCCATCCGCAGGAAGAGTGTCCGTGTCGCCGTCATCTCACGCATCCTTTCCTCCCACCAAGGACCCGGCTGTCGTCTGCACTTCGACAATCTCACGCTCAACATTCCAGCCCGTACCGTCAGGGCATGCCTCCGGTCCACCGCCCTCGATAACCTTGAGGAGCTTCATTTCACCGGGGTAGACCGTCCGCTACAGCCATTAATCTTCCGTTTCTCATCAACCCTACGTGTTGCCAACATCGGCACTTGCAATCTCTCCAAGGTCGCCTGCCAAGGGCTTCGCTTCCCTCTGCTCAAGCAACTCGGACTTGCAGATGTCTACATCTCTGAGTGCTCACTGCATACCCTGATTGCTGGGTGCCCTGCTCTCGAGTGCTTGCGGATTCGTGACGGTTCGGGCTTCCGTTGCCTCCGGATAAACTCCCTCACGATAACAAGCATCAGCGTGCTTTCGAATCTAATGATGGATCGGCGGTTCGGAGGGCCGCGCAGATCTCCTCCGAGAAGAAACAACTACTTCGGCTACCGTCCTCGAGTTGGATCTGAGGCTGATAGAAGAGACGAACAACGCCGGTGGGAAGAGGAGCGCCGCCGTGATGAAGAATGGCATCGTGATGAGGAGATCCGGCGTCGTGATGAAGAGCGGCGACAGGCGGATCAAGAGCGTCTCCGCTTTGAGGAATGCAGAAGATCTGATGAGCGTCGTCGTCTCGACGATGAGCGTCAACGTGAAGCGACTCGCATCTCAGAGCGTGTCGCGCGTGAACGTGCTCTGGCTGAAAGATCTCGCAAGGAAGATGATCTGCGTGCTCGTGATAGATGGGCGCACCGTTCTGAGATGGTTCCTGGAGCTTCCTCCAACCCCAACTCCGCCAGATCTGCTGATGTAAGTCCTGTAGCCCCTTCCTTGCCATCATCTAATACTATTGCTGTAGATGCGTTAGGAGCTGGCTCTCAAAATCAATCTCAGCATAGATCTGCTATGGTCGCGGACAGCTCTCAATCTCTTGTCTCTCTGCCGGAGCCGGTGGGGTCCTCTGTACCACCACCAGTTCCTGCATCCATGCCCTCTGCAAGTAGAAGGCCTGATATTCCTATTAGAAATCTTGCATGCTTTGTCTGTGGAGGAGATCATCACATTTCCATTTGTCAAGAACGTGATCCATGGGAATACAATGCCCCTTTCTTCGGGAGTGAGGAATTTGGCTCTGGGTTCTACTCCATTCCTGTTCCTGAGGAAGATAATTATCCGGTTGAACATCTCAATTATGCCCACATTACAGTTGAAAAAGGTGAGGTGAATTGCAGAAACATAGAGCATGAATTCAATGTCTGGGCAGAATCGATGAAGATCAACTGGCGTTTTTTTGCTAAAGAAGTTTCGGCCACAGAGTTCAGGACTCGATTTCCTTCAGCAAAAGCAATTGAAGAACTTGCCCATTTTGGGAAATTGTTCATGAGAACTGTCACTGGTGCTATTATCAGTCTGGAGAAGTGGGCTGGGGATATTGAACCTATTTCTGTTATGCAAGAAGCTTGGTTCAGAATAAAAGGGATCCCTATGAAGTTCAGAAACAAGTCCACAGCTTATTATGCTGCCAGCCTTGTTGGCAAGCCTCTAGCTCTTGACAAGAATTACCTCAGACACTTTGCTTATGTGAGAGTCAAGATTGGCAGCCAGGACTTATCTCTGGTTCCCAATTCCAGGATTAGTGAGATCAAGAAAGGTTTCTATGAATTTCAATATTCCAGAGAGCTGTTTGAGCCATCTTCTAACACTGGTAACAGACCAGCTGTTCATACTGATGTCCAAGGCACTGAGGGTGATCAAGGCACCCCTAAAAGACAGAGAATGGGTCTGCAAAACTCAGATGCTGGCTCCCAATCAGCTCCTCCAAAGGTTTCTGGAACTCATACTGGGTCACACAGACAATCATCTATGCAAGCTTCTCAAGTTCTTATGAAAGATACAGGCAAAAGGAAACTATTTGAAAGGGAGCTCACTTGCTATCCTGATGAGAACCCCTCTTCTTGTGCCACTGCTAGTCCTTCCTCTCTTACTGATGTGCACAAAGAGGTGGTTGGTGCTCTTGCATCCATTCCATCTCAGTCTGGTGAAATTTCTTCCTCTCAGAAGGCAGCTGACTCTTACAAGCAGTTCCTCACCTCTCTGGCAAGATCTGGCAGTGACAAGGCTTTTACAATTCAGAAAGAGTACAAGGAACTCCTAGATCCTATTGTGGAAAATGTGAATGAAAATAATGATTCCTCTGAAGAGTTGGTTGACTATGGCAGCAGTGATAACTCTCAGGGGTCTGATACACCTTATCTGACACAGGGACAGGGGATTCTGACTTTGGCTGCTCCTTCTCTTATAACTGAAAGAACTGCTGTAGTTATTCCTGTTGATGGCTCCCAGCCTGAACCAGAATCACAAGAGGACCCCCTCTCTCAGGTTGATAATCCTCCAATTGATAATGTTTCTTCAGGTGGCAACATCTCTCTCAATGCTGGTGGTGATCAGCAGCAGCCTGCACCTAGGATGAGCTCCAGAATTGATTCTATGGGCACGCACACTGTCAGAATTGGTGCTAGGACCATGGGGACTGTTGAATCTTCTAACATCCCAGGTTTCCATGGTGAGCAGGATGCTTTGGAGCTTCGTGCTGGAGCTGATGGACTACTGCGCCTTGCTGCTGCGGCGGGAGATGGAAATCCACCTGCGAGGAGTTCTGGACGAGCTAATCAGTTGCGCCTGGAGGATAAGAACTCTGAAGATAATCGTGAAGACTCAACAACCTCCTGAAGTCGTTTGCTGTGCGATCTAGGATGTTCCCCAGTTCCTCTTGTTGCCGCGCCCTTTTGAGTTGTTCCCTTGTCGCTGACAAGGTTATCGTTTTCTTGTAATATACTTCCTGGTTCTGTAATATTTGTCCTGAACGTTAGCATTAGGCGGCGATCTCCCCCCCTTTTCTGAAAACTGTTGCTGTATTTTCGTTATCTCCATGGTAATGAAAATTCGATCCCACGTGGATCGTTTGGAAAATGCACATCCAATGCTCTTCAAGGAACTTGTCATTGAAAATGCCCCTTGTCTTCTGAGGCTGCTCCTTCTTGATCAAGAGAACTATCTTCATGTATCCGTAGTCGTGGCGCCTAAACTAGAGACATTAGGCTTCATGAGTGATATTACGTGGCGTCAGGGTGAATTCTCCAAAAAAGTGTTTGGCTCCACAATTATTCAGGTACGCCTCAGTTGCATTTTTCTGTACAGAAAAATCACCTGTCGACTTGTGCATTCACTAATGTTGTCTTTCATACTTGATGAAGGGTTTGCGTGTCGATAAGCTGATAACTGTGCTACAATCAGTCAAGATATTAGCTCTTGATATGCAAAATCTTTGTTTGGATACGGTTATTGAGTTGATGAAATGTTTTCCGTTCTTGGAGAAGTTGTACATTGAGGTGATGGTTCTTCGTTGATAGCTTATCTTCCTTTCTGATCTTCTTTTGGCTTGAACTTCACTATTTTCCTGTTTTCTTTTTTAGTCAGATGAATCAACACCAGGCTCTTTGCGGCGTCGTAAACAGCGGAACCTGATCGGATGTTCTGACATGCGCCTCAAGACATTAGCCTTGACAAACTATCTGGGCATGAAGTTGCAGGTTAAGTTTATTACGTTCTTTGTATTGAATGCGAATCTGCTAGAGTCAGTGACACTTGGCATCGAGGCTAGGAACAACAATGAGGAGTTCTTGGCAAAACAACGTGTGAAGCTTAAGATAGACAACAAGGTTTCCAGAGATGCCCGATTTCATTTTACAACTAAGACACCTGTACGCAGTTTTAATATGGTCGCAGATGTCCGTGATTTGGATTTAAAAGATCCATTCGCAAATAGCTAGTGATTTTTGCCTGTTAGCTATTTAGTTCAAAATTTTGTGTCCTGTTCAAACCTTAGTACTTGTCCTACTTGTTGTTCTTTTGAGTTTGTAATATTTGGTACCTTTGTATAATGTCAGAATACTATTTTTTTGTGATACTATAGTCAGAGGTACCAGAGTAACACCGGTATGCATTGGTATTATTCCATTGTTTTTTGAACCATTTTTCTTTTTGCCACAGAATTATTGCCTGATTTCCTGAATATATAGTACTGTTATGTGAATGTTTGCTGAAAACTGCAGATTCTCAGTAATCGCTGAACTCTGCTGAATGTAAGTATACATTGCTTTAAAGTTGTATTTCTGAATTTGAGTTATGCTCAATTCCGCACTGATTATTATCAAGATTTGAATACCATTATTTGAAGGATACTTTTGAATAACATTATGTAAGCCATTATTTGGTAAAGATCAGACCAGTGCCAAGTTCTTGTGAGCCTGAGAAAATTGGACCTGAGAATGAGGAAATGAGATCAGGCCAGAAATATGGGGAAGGGATGACTCCCTGCATGAACAAATTTCTGAAGCTTGGTTTAGCTAGGCAATAGGCATTCACGGGCAGCAGACCTGGGAGATGTACCAGAAAAGTTGGGAGCGATCATGGCAACCTTGAGAACCTGGAGGAAACAAAAGTTTGGCAAAGTCACATCTGAGATTAAAAAAAAAAAAGAGGAAAGCTAGATAGGCTATGCAAATAGAAAAGGAATTTAGAGAACATCAAAAATTAAATGAACTGCTACTGAGGGAGAATTTATTTTAAATTTTGATAAACACTAAAAAATACGGTATGGTATGCTAGAACGGTGGTGCCCTCTACATGTGAAATTATAAGTCCAATAGTAATTTATTTTATTTAGCTTTGTCTAAAACTTCTAAGTCCCTCTTACATGGGTTGCACCGGTTTCCACTGTATATTTTCTCCAAATTTCAGCGACAGCAGCCTTGCTGACATGGTATGAGTGAACAACTGAAGCCGTGGTCTCACCTAAGACCTTACTCTAGATTTTGAATATACATGTGTGCCCAGTTCATGGAAAAGTAGGCAGAGTATGACCTGGACCCTTTCTGCGTGCACAAATGAACTGAAGAAAAATGCTACAGCCATCATCTCGGTTTTGGACCCAACGTATGAAATGAGCTGCTGCTCGCTTCTGGCATGATGCTTGCCTCCTGGATCGGCCATTTAAAGATGAGATGCTATGCCTGAGCTCTTTGCCATCTACACTACGCGTAACCTGACGGTGAAGTATTTGACTGATGGTAAATGAATCCGCACTTCAAGTCTAATTTCAGCCTGCCGCTCTACGGCATGATGATGACCGTCATTCGCTGAAATGGAAGTGGAGTCACGATGGCAAGTTCTTATTTCAGTTGGCTTACAATCTTCAGTTCGAGGGCATGATTCCCACAAACTTGCATCACACAGTCACACTGTCTGCGATTCTGATGCCCCTCGCAAGTCGCATTAAAAAAATGCATCGCAATTTTTCTCACATATGGAAGAACCCTCGAAGCCTGTCCCCGACGACGATGCCCCCTGGGCGAAAGGAAAGGGGCCGCCATTCTCTTTCTTTCCTCAATCGTTCCGATCATTTCTCTCATTCCCTTTTGTTCCGAAAGGAAAGTAAAGATAGTGGTCTGTGTTGCAAAAAGCTAGTTCAAGGTCTTATTACACTTCCGAGTCCAGAAAGCAAAACTAACTTTGACTAACTCATCTATGACAGCAGCACTCCAGTAACCCTTCAATTTCATTTTGTTTCCTTCGCAAGGAAAAGGAAGATGTTTTCTCTTTTCGAGATCCGAAAGCGGTGTAATTGGAAAGTTCCCGGAGGGACTTTCCAATTCAATGATTGTTTATTTTAGTGGAAAGGATTTTTCCAACTCGCGCCACCTGTTTACCAACTTTATCTACGCTTTTATTGAGGAATGGCAGTATCCGCATCCGCATTGGCTTCTCAATCGAAGTTCAATTTCATCATCATGAGAGCTGTTCAAAGCCGATCCTAGCGTGTTTTAATGGCATTAAACACAAAGACATCATCCAATACTTGTGAATTGAAGGTAGCCTACAGCATGCTGTGGATCTTTGTAGCGTCCCGATGCTCTGAGGTTTGTTTTTCTTTTTTTTTTGTAAGGAATTCTATGAAATTTTAGAGTCATACAAAAATGTTATATTCAGGATCGAAGAACCTAAATATATATGCATCTAATGTCACATACAATTTATGCATTGGATATATCAAAATGTACATATAAAAAAAGCATTATACATGAAATGCTCCCAAAGTGATTTGCTCCTTCTCCCTTATTTGCAGTGTAGTAGGATTTCCATAAACAACACACTGCAGTTGCAAAATATGTCGGGTGTAATAGTCCCTCCCTCCCTAATTGATGTACCTCTTAACTTTTAAAGTACAATTGTATGCAATTATAGGGGAGAGTAATTGCAGCCCAATACAAAACAATATGGTTGTAATGCTTTTGAGTGCTCATAATCAAGATAGCCTCTTGTTCATCTTGCTATTCTATCCATGAAGATGTTTCGAAAATGGTTGAATGCTTATTTGGTCTTTTTTTTGTTGCCTAAAGCTAGGATAGATCATGGGAGAATATATCTAGTACACCAGGTCCCAATTGACACCCTTAAACATTTTTTTTTAAAATTGTTTGTATAAACTATTATGTTCTTTTAGATGATAAAATATTATGTTGATAGGCACAACTTGCATCTAACATGTCATAACATTTATATCCAAATTCATAACACATCAGAGAAAATTAGATAAAACCATAATCGAATAGTAAGCTATTGCAAGTTGGGCTTTGACTCTAGGCCATTATCACTAATTCACCATTGATAGCGAATTTTCTTGCTTCTTCAAGTCCTGAACATGTTAGATTTAAGTTGTGCCCATATTCTTGCTTTTTTCTCATATTTTCCAAAATATTTAAGGGCGTCAATCGGGGTGGGTGCACTAAAAGGCAGGAGTTGTTTTGATTATTTATAACTAAATGACCCAAACCAGACCCTCGTATTTTCAATTGTGCACAATGATGTCCCACAAACCGCCTATCTGAGGTTACATTACATCTGAAATAATGGTCTGATCTGACAAGGACTCATCGACAGAATCAGCCCTTCTCTAGTGCAATTCTCCTTGCCTGCACAGAAGGCTAGCAGACAGGAGAAATGCTAAAACTGCTGATATGCCTCCTGATAGAAGTAGCGTCCTAGTAATACTAATGATGAACTGTTCTCAGGTCCTCGGACATGTTTCTCGAAGATGTCCCCAGAGCCTCGGCGATGCTCCTCACCTCGGCGATCATCGCCACGACGTCATTGAGCTTGTTAATTGCAGAACCAACTCCCTGCAGCCACAGTGGGGAGCAAAGATCATGTCCCGCGAAAACCCCCTCACAAGCGAACAATATTAACAGTTTAAACACGGAAAATTCAGAACAGCTAAAACGTTTCGGATCTGTTTTGATTAATTTTCGTTCATGAAGTTAACATTGTCCTAAATTTTTTGCTCTACTACTACATATAAGTTTCAGATAGAGATACATACCACGCCGGCAGCTCCTGCAGTTACTGCCATTGGTGCGGTCACTGAACTTAGCCCTGACGCGCACATCACCGGTATGCTGACAGCCCGCGAGATGGAGTATGCCGCGGCCAATGTTGGTGTTGCCTGCAAGTGGAACACTAGTTATGAATTGGTGAAACAAGAAAATGATGGTGCTTGATACAATACAAGGTGTTATATATAGTTTCGCATTTTCGCGCTACCTTTTCAATTAGTCCAAGCACTCCAGGCTTTGTTGGACTCGAACACTTCCCACCTTCAGTCTGAATGATGTCAGCGCCTTCCTCTTCAAGGAGCTCTGCAAGTCTCATCTGTAGTTTTGTTCCAGAAAAGAAATCAGGATCGATGTACTTGTGAACTTTTATTTCAATAAACATTATTTTTTTCGAGAATGTTTCAAGAAACATTCTAAGTGAATGCATGGCAGAGGATGATATACCTGATCTGGGAGGCTAAGAGTGTGAGGAACAGTTACTGATAATGTGATGTCAGGGAACATCTTCCTTGTCTCCCTGGTCAGTTTCAATATCTGCAATTGATCAAACATTATTTTTTTATTTTGACATGGAAACTGTGGATTGCACCAGTAAACATACAAGCCTTTAGCATAATTGATAATTTAAATAAAATGAGAAAAAGAGTTTACCTGCTCCGAAGAGAATTTGATGCCGTCTTCGTAAAAGGAATCGTAGTTTCCAATCTCAATCTGCATGGAGAAAAGTTTGTAAATGCCAGTGGCTAGCACAATATATAAAATGCTTTTGAACCTTGTCGCCTAGTTGGTACTGAGAGTTACAAACTAACCATCTGCGCTCCAGCTTCTACTGCAGATTGGAATGCTGAAGGATTTACGGATGATACACAGATCTACAATATGAAATTCCCATGATGCAGTTAGCATAGGTGTAAGTCTACAACTGGGTAGAGGAGCTACAGTTGATAAGTCCTGATAAGTCTGTGAATGGATCGCTCACCGGGAGGTTAGTTAGCTCCAGAGCAAGCTTTACCAAGTCCTGGTCACATGCTATGTCAACATGGGTAGCACCTCCCTGTAATCATTAACAAGAGTATGTCAAGTATGCAATCATGAGTCATCTTTAAGTATTTCTGTAATATATGCAGGACAGCACAAGATTATTAAGATAGTAGCATAGGTGACATCATTTTTATTTTTGGATCAGTGGATCATATTTTTATCAAAACCTGGCGTTGGCCTGCTGGTACATTTAGCTACAAAATAGAGGCACTTGTTCTGAATTTTGCTTGTTATATTGCAAACGTTGCAATCTTTTTTGAAATGGCTCGTATAAATTTCCAGTAATATTAGAAAAGTTTCCATCGAGTTGCAAGTTGGAAAAGAGTATCAGCGTAGGATGATAACAACAGTTGCTTGCTGAATCTTAATTTCCTTGATGTTGACTGTATTTGAAGAGGATGCTTTAATGCTGCAACTAACTTGTATTGATAACGACTTCTCCAAAACATACTTCACAGTTAATGTACAGGGTGAAGGATACTATGCGCTAGTTCTAATTCTTTTGATCAGATAAACACCAATGCTTAGGCACTAATCAAAACACTGCCGTCTACTTGTAGAATTCTCGAATGACAAAATTAGCAGTGACCTAAGCTGACATAAATCCAGACTGCATCAGCAGAAAGCTCAACTTCATTATGTTGTCTAGTGGATTTTAGAAAAGAGATGCGTGCGAAGCCATTAGATTTACCCTAAACAAAGTTGATAATGTAACAGTTGTTATTTATCCATTAAAAGAGATAAGAAATTGCACAACATTTCATCCATCACTAGGAGTTCAACACTAAACAGGGCATGGAAAACAAATGCACAACACAGTATCCACACCTTATCTGCAGCTGTGACAACAGAAGCAACATTGTTCCTGTCGAAGTTCTGAAGCCCTGAAATGATCTGCAGATGCAAAGGTCAATCACTATCAGAGGTGCAAAGGAGAGTACACGCAATGAAATTTTGTTACTCCACGCTTCAATCTAGATATGAT
Organism: Lolium rigidum; assembly: GCF_022539505.1. Classification (NCBI taxonomy): domain Eukaryota; kingdom Viridiplantae; phylum Streptophyta; class Magnoliopsida; order Poales; family Poaceae; genus Lolium; species Lolium rigidum. Next base: position 222,218,888 of record NC_061511.1, on the reverse strand, counting down.
TTCTACGCATGCACTGTCCAGTCTGAAGAGAAAACACTAATACAACTCAACTTCAGACACGAATGCTGGGTAGGGAGAAGGATAGTGAGACCTTGAGAGCCCTGTTCTCTCGGAAGGGCCTGAGGACGGCGTCCTTGGTGGCAGCAGAAGCCGCCGAGGCTCGGACGGCGAACACGGGCCGCCGGCTCACGGCCACCGGCCGACACTTGGCCGCGGCGAAGGACTGAACCTGGAGAAGTCCTACTGAGCCCGGTGCTGCCATTCTCTATGCTGGCTGCTGAGGATTTCTGGGAGTGAAGGAGATAAGGAGTGTGCACTGGTACACTGCAGAGAGGAAGGCTCTTGAGTAGATATGTTATCTTCCTCGGTTTAAATACCTAACAGACACCTGGAAGGAAGTCTCACATGGTTGGGTAAGAGGCCCTTGGAAGTTTGCAACCTTTGCAAATTGCTCCTCGGCTATCAGATTAGCATCAACTCATCTGAGTAAATGATGCATGTGCTATCTGTAGCAGTACCATGTGGTCATGGTGAATCATTTTTGCTCACGGCCTAGGTTTTTTGGAGATACAAACTTATAGATAGTAATCTGCATGTTTGGGTTGATAATTCATCAGAGACTCAGAGCACACTTAGCACAAAGACTGATCACTAATGTTACATCAACAGTCAGCAAGAAAATCAGAAATTGCATCACCAAGATTGAATCCATTCATTGTTCCAGGAGTGGCTTAAACACTTCATGATGAAGATGAAACATCGAATATTATTCAGAAAACATACACAGCACTAAAACGAAAATTTCATATCTTGGTTCGGCGTTGTGACGAACACCATCCTTGCCTTACTTGCGGATGCCGTTCAGGCGCTCAACGACGGTGATCAGTCCCTGCAGGCACAAGTCGCCGTCGCCGTTCGCCACCATGGCCGAGAACATCTGCCGGTACAGCGCCGACCCTGGCAGCACATTGACCTCTTCCTGACCGTCCCCGACCTCCAGCGCCATGCCGAGGTCCTTGATGATGTACCGCACGGCGCCCCCAGTCGCGAAGTCACGGCTCAGCACGCGCTCGCCGAAGAGGTCCATGACGCGCGACCCCGCCGCGCCCTTGGACACCGCGCCGAGGAACTGCCGCGCGTCGAGCCCGGCGGCGTCGGCGAAGGCCAGGGACTCGCTGAGGCCGACCACCGCGCCGGCGACCGCGATCTGGTTGGCGATCTTGCTGCTCTGGCCGCTGCCGGGCGGGCCCATGTAGGTGGGCCTGCCGAGATGCGCGAAGAGCGGTGCGAGCCAGGCCACCACGGCCTCGTCCCCGCCGGCGAGGATGGCGAGCGTGCCGTCGCGGGCGCCTACGTCGCCGCCGGAAACGGGGGCGTCGACGGCGTGGCAGCCGGCGGCGCGCGCCGCCGCGGCCACCTCGCGCGCGAGGGATGGGGAGGAGCTCGTGCAGTCTACGAGGACCCCGCCGGGTCGGAGCCCCGCGAGGGCGCCCGTGGTGGTGTCCAGGACGACCGCGCGGACGTCGCCGGGGTTGCCGACCATGGTGAAGACCACGTCGGAGGCCGCGGCCACGGCGGCCGGCGAGTCGGCCAGACTTGCGCCGGCGGCGACCAGGAAACCAGCCTTGGCTGGAGTGCGGGCGTAGGCGGTCACCGCGTACCCGGCGGCGAGGAGGCGCCCGGCCATGGCGCCGCCCATGACGCCGATGCCGATCCACCCCACCCGCGTCGCCCCCGGCCGCACCTCCGACGGGAAGCCAAACGCCGCCGCCGCCTCCTCCGTGGCCATGTCCACCTCCACTCCTCCACTCTCAGCTCTCAAGTTCCCAACCACCAAAGCTACCTCTTTTGGTCTACTTCCACGAGAGAGCGACAAGATCAATAAACAACTCAGACATTGTCTCCGAAACCCAGCTACCCCTATTTGCACCATCACAGATTCATTGCAGAAATTCACAAATCAATAAACGCAAATGAACACGAGCAGATTGCAAATTTCCATGGTTCATTGTTCCGCTTGGTGGAGAATTTACACGGCGTCTTGGCCCGATCAAAACCGGAAGAACTACTACGCACTAGAAAACGAAAAAGAGAAAAAAAAAAAAGAACTAAGGGAACACGCGTGCAACTAATTCTTGCACGCCAAGGTAGCTAGAGCAGCTAGAGCTAGATGTGGCAGCCGCAGCAGAGGAAGAAGCAGGAGAGCGCGAGGCCGAGCACGACGGCCTCGACGACGCACATCACGCGGAACGTCACCTCGTCGAGCAGCGCCGACGCGGACCCGGCGCGCAGGCCGAGCGACGGGAGCCCCGGCAGCCGCTTCCACTTGAACGACCGCGACAGCGACGACGCCAGCCTCCTGTAGGAGGATGGCGGCGGCCTGGCGGCGCCGCCCGCGGCCGTCGCGGCTGCGGCTGCTGTGGCGCCCGTCTTCGACCACGACAGCATCGATGCCAGCCTCTTGTAGGAGGACGAGGACGAGGACGGCGACCCGGTGGAGGCGGAGCCAGACTTGCACCGCCGGCTGATCCTGGCCGGCACGTACTCCCGCGGCAGGAGCCGGCGCACCCACCCGCGCCGCCCCACGCCAGGCGCGATCGGCGCCTCCTCTGCCGTCGTGGTGGTGGTCGTCGTCGCAGGGGTGGACATGGGCGCCGCCGCGGGAGCCGTCTCGACGATGGTGGACATTGGCGGCGCGCGCTTGCGGGGGTCTGCCTCGGGAGCAGGACAAACTCAGGAAAAACAGAGTCTTTGGTAATTTGTTTGGGAGACCGGGCGCTGGGCGCGTGATTTATGGGACGAGGTGCCCTCGGCTTTACTGGCAATTACGAGTCCGTCCTGGTTCCGCGTCCAGCACCGGTCGTTTTCTTCTTGTCCTGTCCTGTGTATACTCCATGCCAACTTTATTTTCTCGACCGGACGTTGGAGCGTGTCGTCGTTGGAATCAGAATTTTGTGATAAAAACTTTGTTGGTACTGAAAGAAGGCAGGCACGGCATTCATCGGCATGTTCCTCCAGTTAAGCATAGCACGAGTACAACGGCAACGACAGCTCTATGCTTCTCTTGATGCTTCTAGTGCTACGGTCGAGTAAATCACCACCCACTCCATCGTTACACAAATATAAGTAATCTCTCACCCTCCTTCAATCTCAACCACGAAATAAGATTGAAATTGCACTTACAATACTTATACAATGACAATGAAAATAGTTTGGTGAAGACATCTACAACTTGAACTTTTTTAGACGGAAGGCTCAAGATGAGCCCGGCTTTAAATTAATAAAGCCACAACAGCAGAGTACACATGACACCACAAGACAGACAACATGAACGATCCATACATGCTCCTATCCGAGCAAAGCATCAACAGCACCTACGAAAGGAGTCGCCCCAACGAGACCTCTCAACATGCACAACGAACTAGTCCAACACAAGGGAAGAACATAAGATGGAAAAGGAAAAACTAGCTCGACACGGTCCGCCGACGAAGATCCTCACGTCGGGCGGTCCCGGATGTTGGCGTGGAGCGAGCGAAGTCTCCCGATCGCCAACTCCAACGCCTCGCGGTCCTGCCGCCTAGCCACTGGCTTCCACACTCGTAAGTACATCAACATTTTGTATAAAGCGTCGGCGGGCTGCGAAGAAAAAATCCCCTCAATGGTAAACTTGTTTCTAATGTTCCAAAGCCCCCGAGCAAAGGGCCGTACAGACAAATTCGAGAGAACCCTTTTCGTTTGGCCTACGAGATCATCCAGAAGCCTATAGAGCTCCGCAAAACAGGTAGGGTTCTAGGCACAACCAAGCAGTTCCCGAACTGCACTCCACATGAATCTTGCCAGAGGGCAGAGGAAGAAGATGTGGGCGGTGTCTTCCAAGTCCAAGCAAAGGGCACATCGCCCCGACGATGGGCCCTTCTCCGGCGGATGTTATCATTCGAGGGTAGGCGTTTCCGAAGGAGTTGTCAAATGAAGATGCGGATTTTCATGGGCACCGCAATCTTCCAGATGCCGCTGAAATGCTTACGCGGCGTCCCCTGGCAGAGCTTCCTATATAAGGATTTGATAGAGAACTTGCCCGAGGGTTCCAGGGCCCAGGAGATGATGTCCGGGCCATCGGATAGTTGTGTCCCAGCAATCTCCGTCAGAAGGAGCGCAAGTTCATTGTGGGCAGGGGATCCCAGGCCTTGGCGAAAGGCTGGGGTCCCACCCATCGCACTAAAGCATCTGGACACCGTGATCTGCGGGTCCGCGGCGATGGAGAAGAGTGCGGGGAACCGGGAGCATAAGGATCCCGACCCTTGCCACCAGTCACTCCAGAAAAGGGTGGAGGATCCACTACGCACCTGGTGTCTCGCTCCCAGGCGAAACACCGATTTGATTTTTTGGATCGCGTTCCAAAATTGGGAGCCCGATTGATGGGAGTCCACCAGGAGATCCTCCAACCTGAGATACTTATTCCTGAGGATCTCAGCCCAAAGCCCTTGCTCCCCAGCATAGAGCTTCCAAATCCATTTGGTCATGAGATAGATGTTCATGAGCCTGGTGTCGATGATACCCAATCCCCCCAAGGACTTGGGCTTGCAAAGCGCTTCCCATCTAATCCAGTGGTACTTGCGCCTCGGGCCATTGGCTTCCCAGAAGAATCTGGCCCGGTGTTTCCTAAACACAACGTGGACGCCCTCTCCCAAGAGGTACACCCCCATTGCGTGTAGAGGCAGGTTGGAGAGGCAGGCGTTGATGAGGGTCAAACGTGCCGCGGAAGACATGAATTTTCCCATCCACGGGTCCGCTCTCCGACCCACCCGAGTAGTAAGAGGACCCCAGTCCGTAGCCGTCACGGCGCGATCGCTAATGGGGAGCCCCAAGTAGGTGAAGGGGAACGTGCCCCTCTTGCAGTTAAGCATGTTGGCAATCGCAACCTGCTCTTGGTCAGTGGACCCCAAAACCATGACCTCACTATTGTGGAAGTTAATGCGAAGGCCGGACATGTTCTCGAAACAGAGAAGGAGGAACTTGAGGTTCGCAAGTCCAAGAGCTTCTGGTTGGAGCATGATGATCGTATCATCTGCATATTGCAGGTGGGTGATACCCCTTCCACAAGGTGCGGAACCAGCCCTGCAATGTGCCCAGCCCTCGAGGCTGCCTGGAGGATGGCAGCCAGGGTCTCAACCGCAAAGTCAAAGAGGAGAGGGGAGAGCGGATCCCCCTGGCGGACGCCACGGCCATTGCGGAAGTAGTTCCCGACTCCCCCATTGACCGTGATCGCCGTCTGGCCCCCCGAGACCAGACTCATGGCGCGATGGACCCACCCCGGGTCGAAGCCTTTCATGTGAAGGACTTCACGAAGGAACTGCCAGTTGACACGATCAAACGCCTTCTCGAAGTCAAGTTTAAGGAAAACTCCCCTGAGTTTCCTAGACTTGGTCTCATGGATGATCTCCTGAAGGGATACGATCCCCTCAAGGATGTGCCGGCCCTTAATGAAGGTGGATTGCGCACGACTGATGACACGGTGAGCAATAGGTGATACACGGATCGCGTAGGCTTTGGCGACGAACTTAAAGATCACATTAATGAGAGCAATAGGTCGGAACTGCCGTATATCGTCAGCACCCTGGACTTTAGGAATCAGCGAAAGGACTCCAAAGTTGAGCCTCGCAATGTCAACGCGCCCCAAGGCGAAGCCGTTCAGGATGGCGAGGATGTGGGGTTTAGTTAGAGACCAGAACTTCTTGAAGAAGATCACCGGCCACCCATCAGGCCCAGGTGCCGTCTCCACTCGCATACTAGCAAGCACCTTGTCCAGCTCCTCCCCGGTGAAGGACAACATAAGCCCCTCGTTCTCCTCCTCTGAGACCCGCCCCAGCTGATCCCAAAGGGTAGTGGCGAGAGAGAAAACGCGGGTCTCCCTTCCGCACCCATCAAGTTGCGGTAGAAGGTGTAGATATGGTCTTGGAGGGCATGTGGGTCTGAGATGACTCCTCCGTCCGAGACGAGTCTCGAGATCATGCATTTCCTCCTCCGGCCATTAGCCATCGCGTGGAAGAAGGCCGTGTTGGCGTCCCCCTTGAGAAGCCAATTCAGGCGGCTCCGCTGCCTCCAGTATTCCTCCTGGGTACGGGCTAGGTGGGTAAGCTCGCCCTCGAGGTGATAGCGAAGGGCCCAGCCTTCATCATCAAGGCCCGAGGTGTCAGCCATAGCATCTAAGCGCTGGATCTGGGCAAGGAGGGAGTCCTTAAGATCGCGGCCCTCTTTCCCGAGGTTGGCTCCCCAGCCTCTCAGGAACTGACGAATCCCCGCGGAGATCTGCTGCCAGGCGTCAATAGGGTCGAGGGGGGTGCCCAAGGTCCCTTCCAAGGTGCGCCACTTGTCAGAGACCAGCTCCACAAAGTCCGGTCTCTCAAGCCAAGCCTGTTCGAAGAAGAAACGAGGGCTACGCTTCTTGAGTTCCTCCCCGGAGCTCAAGATTAGCGGGGCATGGTCGGAACCGATGATGGTTTCCGCCACGAGGGTGCAGAGTGGGAAGAGTATTTCCCAGTCCGGGGAGATGAATACTCTGTCAAGGACACATTTGACGGGGTTCAGCTGTTTGTTAGTCCAGGTGTAGCGAGCGCTGCCCCTACGGACTTCTCGCAAGGCAAGATTGGCGATGCAATCGTTGAAGCGATGCACCCTAGGCCAGTCAATGTGGCAGTTGTTCTTGTCCTCCGCCCCTCGGATGAGGTTGAAGTCCCCACCAACAACCAGGGGAAGGTCGCAGGCTTCAACCGCAAGGGTGAGTTCCCCCAAGAACTCCTGAGTGCGTCGGTGGTCAGCTGGGCCATAGACGACAAAGAAGGCCCACTTTGCATTATTGTCGAGCTGACGCACGTCGACACGGATGAAGAAGGTCCCCTTAGCCCACCCCAGGACCTCAAAGGAGTCACTTTGAAAGAGATAAATTGAATATGTACTTTGTTTACGAGATGCATGCTCACAGACAAAGGGAAAGTCCACCACGATATGCTTAGTTCTTGCGTGAATAACTGGTTTTGCAGATACATATGTTGTACCAATGTTATCACACCATAAACATTTGAGGTCGAACTTGCTTGCTTAACACCAAGCTCATGCACAAAGACCAAACCCACACAAGCTCTGTTGTAGAATAGGTACTCGGCCTCAAAATCGTGGACTGCTTAGGAGTGAAAGTATAAAGAGTGATGTATCAGCAGCGGACGCGGAAAACTCCAATGTACCAATGGATGAGCTTAGGTGAGCATGCCAAACACGAGGACTCTGTTTGAGCCCATATAAGGACTTCAGAAAATTACAATAAAGATCGGGTTTAAGAGGATCAACAAAACCAGAAGGTTGTCTCATGTACACATGCTCGTCAAGAAACCCATAAGAAAGGCATTCTATATGCCATCCATGGGAAAGAATCAAAAAGAGCAATAAACGAACTATCACATGCTTCACCACGAGTCTGAAATTTTTCCTCATAATCCAGACCATATCGCTGCTTAAAACCTTTGACAACAAGTCCTGCCTTATACCGCTCAATAGACCAGTCGGCATACAACTTAAGTTTGAAGACCCAATCAGAATTAGTGCGATTAACTCGAGGAACTGGAGGAATTACTGTACACGTACCATTGGTCGTTAGTGCAGTAAATGTTGTCTCCATAGTAGAGGGCCAATGAGGAATACAACGTGACTCATGATAAATCACGAGGCTCGGTTGTAGCGAGAGACGGTGAATAGGCAGCCAAAACAGATTTCCAGGCAACGGTGTCATCTGTACGGACCTTGGGTTGTAAAATATCGCGACGGAGTCAAGTAATCAGTCTAGCAGGAGCAACGACAAGCTCACATTCGAGAAAGGTGGGGTCAGCTGATACGTCTAAAATGTATCTACTTTCCCGAACACTTTTGTTGTTGTTTCCCCTCTAATTTGGATGTTTTGAATGTAACTAACACAGACTAACGAATTGCTCTGGTGTCTCGTTTTTGTGCAGAAATCCAACTTTCAGGAAAATTTCCGGAAAATATCGCAAAATCCATATTTCACCTGAAGACTCACGGAGCCAGAAGACAAGACGGAGGGGGGCCACCTAGGGGTGGTCTGGCCGCCTTGGCCACCCCCTCGACCTCTCGTCCCGACTATATAAACCCCCTGGCCCTAAAATCGAGGGGGGTTCAACGTTTTTCCAGAAAGAGTCCCGCTGCTCCGCCGCCACCAGAAACCCCAATTCGGGAAGCAGAAACTCCGTTCCGGCACCCTGCCGGGACGGGGAATTGGAGGAGATCATCGCCATTGCCATCACCGACGCCTCTCCATAAACTATCCATGATTCCCCCATTCATGTGTGAGTAATTCCCCGCTATAGACTGTAGGGGGTGGTAGGGATTGGATGAGATTGTTCATGTAATAGCGATAAGATTGTTATGGGCATAGTGCCTAGCTAGTATCCGTTGTTAGTATTTTTGACATTGTTGCAACTTGCTATGCTTAATGCTTGTCACTTTGGGCCCAAGTGCCATGATCTCAGATCTGAACATGTTATTGATTTATAAGGATAATTATTGTTTTTGATCATACTTGCAAGTTGTATACACATATCGTTGTCCGGAACCCGAGGCCCCAAAGTGACAATAATTGGGATAACCGGAGGGGATGGCTATGATGTGAGGATCACGTGTGTTCACGGAGTGTTAATGCTTTGCTTCGGTACTCTATTAAAATGAGTACCTTAATTATCAGTAGTTTCCCTTGAGGCCCTTCTACAACGGGCTGGCAGGACAAAAGATGTCGTGCAAGTTTCTCACTGCGAGCACGCATGACTAAATAAGAACACACGCCTATGATTATTTTATACTAGGATGCTTTTATCATTATTACTTGCAATGCCCACATCTTACTTAGTATATGAACAATCTTATTCATGCAGCGCCTGTTCATCCATCCCTGTGCCTACAGTATTTTAATCATGTTGTCTACTGCAATCATCGCTACTGCTGTCTTTATTTCATTACTGTTGTTACTTCACTACTACCACTTCTATAAAACCGTTACTACTGATAAACTATTGCGAGCAAGTCTATTTTCAGGTGCAGGTGAATTTACAACTCATCTGTTAAAGCTTATAAATATTCTTTGGCTCCCCTTGTGTAGAATCAATAAATTTGGGTTTTACTTCCCTCGAAGACTGTTGCGATCCCCTATACTTGTGGATCATCATCAGCGCGGTGGTAAAGGAGGCTGGCTCAGTCGAGGACGTTTTCTTAGGTGGAACCGGCTCCGGGTGCAGCACACGAGTTGAGCCGCTGGAGACAAGCAACGGTAAGCACGGGGACTAGCCATGCACTCCATACATGGGCACATGCATAGGCTGGCACATGTGTATTTATGAGTACGCAAGTTAATACTCAAATTTTTGACAAACTTTTCAAATTATATGAAATAGCTGTCATGCTTGTTTACTTTGTGTAAAAATCTCATTGTTGGACACAAGGACGTGGAGACTTAGTTGGTTAGGGAAAGTGAATGCTCACCCTGGGGTCAAGTGATCAAATACAACTTTTGTCACTATTTGTTAATTGTATTTTGGTATATTTTATTTTTCAATACCCATTGATAAAAACATGTGTGCCCATGGCAGCTAGCTGATTGACGGTATCAGCATGATCAACGTGATCACGCGCTTCTTGCGTGAGAATCTCAAGACAAGCAACATTTCATGTACCTACATTATGATTAGCGAGCAAAGGCAGAGCATATGCAACATCCATAAACTGATCATCGGAAAGTAAAAAAGATTCAATAATAGGTGGTGACAAGGAACAAGATGGCATGTTGGCAAAGGGAAAACATTTTTTTGTCGAAGATCACATCTCTAGAGATACACTAGATTGGAAGGAATACGAAGACACTTGTACCCCATGTGTAAGGAACAGTAGCCTAAAAAGACACACTTCTTCGAGCAAAAATCAAGCTTATGGTTGCTATAGGGTCGAAGATGAGGTCAATACACACAACCAAACACCTTTAAAAAGGTATATTCTGGAGGATCATGGAGAATGTGCTCAAGAGGTGTGACTAGGTAGCCTATCTCTAAGAAAACAGTCCGTTGAGATTGCATCACTCCGATAATGTAATGGAGTAGATGCATGTGCAAGCAAAGTAAGACCGATTTTAACAATGTGAGTGCGTTTAACGCTCATCATTACCATTTTGTTGATGAGTGTGTATGTGTGGACATGAAACATGATGCGAGATGCCTAGTTTATGAAAGAAAAGGTAGAGTTTTTCATACCCCCTCCGAAATCAATTTGGACATGCACAATTTTGCATTGAGTAGATGTTCAATATGTTTTTTAAAACTGGAGGAACATATCATAAACATCACATTTGTGTTTGAGCAAGTAGAGAAAAGTAAAGCGACTGTAACCATCAACAAAACTCACATAAAAATATTTTTCATTAATAGAGTTTTGGGTTGGTCCCCACACATCAGAACATATAATCTATAAAGGAAACTGTGTTACACAAGTTGACACGGAGAAAGACAATGGATGACTCTTGCCTTCTTGCACACATCACATACTACGATTAGTGTGAGTCCTTGATGAATGTGCCACATATCACGTGATGTAAAATCTTGACTTCGAAAAACATGTTAAACTACTTGTAAAGTTGGATGACCTAGACGAATGTGCCACATATCACTTGATACTTTGACACTGCTGAGAGCTTGCTTAATAACTCAAGTTTTAATCTCGTAGAGACCACCATGGAACGGCCTCTAAGAATGGATTCACTCGTGTCCTGATCCTTTACAAAAAAACATCATATGGGTGAAGTTCAATAAACACATTATTGTCATGTGAAAGTTTAATCATAGACAAAACAATATGAGTGGCTTTTGGAACATGGAGGCTACAAACTCAGGCTTAGCAGTCTAGATGACGGAGTAGATAAAAATGCATGACCAATATTATGAATTTGCATACCTAATTCACTAGCCGCATGAACCTAATCGGTGTCATGGTAGGGTTCCCTCGTAGTCAGCCTGTAGAGCTCGTGGGTAATGTGGTGTGTGACATGTAAATCAGCATACGATGTCGGATCGACTGATTGATGTTGTCTACCACCAACACGTCTTTAAGAGGCTGCCATTGCCATGACAATTTGTGGCTCCGTGTTGCTACCATCATTTTTCAATGCCAAGAAAGTCGCAGTTGAAGCCCTTATAGCACTTTGAGGCCTTCTGTGTAGGAAATGCCACACAATTGACATATGACACATGGTTTCTTGTCGTTGCCAGGATTTCTTCATGATGAAGACGCCGACCTCGTATGTGGCTGAGGCGGACGCTGCTGCGCTCGGCGGGGCGGGTGCATGTGTATTCATGGGTATGTATGAAAATACCAAAAAATGTCAAATTTTCATATCATATGATACAACCATAAATTCCGGTCTACAATATATTAAATCCAATCCAAATGTTTACACAATCATGTGTTTGAGTTGTTGGCTATGTAAGTGAACTATCATGAGGATGTCCTAAGTTCAAACCCTGGCTCTATCACTATTTCTTTCTAACTTTTATTTTGAATACCCATTGCTAAAGACCTGAGCCCTCCCATGGGCGCGAGCGGAAGCTTCCACCAAATCGTCCATGCCCGCCAACATAGGCTGCACCGTAGGCAACGACTCCTCCATAGGCGGATAATGAGCACCCGTCTTGGTGCAGTGTGCGCTGATGCCGTGCTCAGTGGCTAGTATTTGCATGAACACGTCATGGATTGGTACGACACTTTTGTAGGCGTTCACGACCTAGTAGAGATCATCATAGTCCTTGACGAGGTCGGCAAGGATATACGAGATAAATTCCTCGTTGCGAAGAGGCATGCTGATGCTCGCGAGGGAGACAGCAAGGGACTTCATATGGTGAAAGTATGATGTGATAGTTAGATCACAGTTCTTGAGGTCGGGCATCTGGCTGGCTCGGGATCCTCATGAGCAAGGATGGGCCAACGCGGCAGGAAAATCCCGCAAAAATTAGTCAGGAGAAAAAAAAGATAAACCGAGAAATAAAAAGAAAATTAGTGAGAGAGAGGAAGAAGCTGACAAGTGGGGCCCTCTAAAATCTACAAAAAGGCTCCAATAGCTTGATCTATCTTGGTTGTAAAGCCTCCCCTGCCAGATCACCACTGACAGTGGAAGCCTTTGTCAGTTTTAGTGTTAGTATGGTTACAAACGTGAATTAGTGGACGTTGTAACGAATTCTCACAATACCGGTGGTTTTTTGCAATTTTGCTGAATAGTGATGGTTATGCGGACTTCACGAGATAATGTGGTGGTTTTTTGGAATTAACTCTAAGGCCAGCCATCTCCTGACAGATGCCGGAGGACCACGCGATGGACGTGGATGCAAACATGCCGCTCAACTGTCTCTCAGGCTTCACGCGGAGTAGTTGCAAAGACGACCATGCCGATGAACCTCTCGGTCATCGATGAGACAAATGCCACGAGAATAGTATTGTCTTCTTGCACCCACGATTGATGGACCGGGTTGGTCTACGCCGTCAGGACACCTTCATGCTCGATGGCGATGTAGGAAGCAGGGCACACCACTGATCCATCGATGCCATGGGCATACGGCTCTGAAGAAGAGGGGAAACTTGGGACCTCCAAAACAGATAATTATCGCTCATTAGCTTGATCGTGATTACTACGACGAGATTCATGATGTCACCGTGTTGGAGATCGTAGGGACGACAAACACCAACACGCCGATGGAAACCGGAGCGAAGGAGGCCGCACCCATGGGCGAGTGGCGACCATGAGGGGCGCAGTGAACGGTGGTGTGATCGGGAGGTCGTCTCCAGTAGTGCGACGGAGAAGGGCACTAAAAATGGTTCCGAGGTCACCGGGAGCTTCGCCATCATGGATAGCGCATAGCTGTCGAGGGCGCTGCGGAGGAGATCCTCAGGAGTTGTGGCTGATGTCGAGGAGGATTCCATGGCCATCACGCAAGGGCAGTGGCGGCGGCGAGGAAGAGGTTGCGGAAGCGATCTAGGTCATAACTCTTGCTTTGATACCATGAAAGAATAAACGAGATGTGTTAGTGAGCAAGATGTGCTAGTGAGCATAGGGAGTAGTTAAATTTCTATGATATGTAGAACATTTTGGAACCGACAATAATTAAGACCGGAGTTCAGAGTTGTAGTACAATTTCTATCTGTTGATCGCCAAGTATGACTCGTTCTTAACATGTTTAACTGGCAGCCTTAGTTACGTGTTGTGCTAGATAGAGCTAGTAGCCTAGAGCTTTAGTTGTTTTTTGTTTTAAGCTAGTTGTGTACTTGTGTTAGTTGCGTGGACATTGACACGTTCTAAACTACAATTAACTCTCCATTTAGATGTGTTTACCAATAAGACAAGAACAAAAGTGACATATGCGCATCAACCATTCATCATCGTCCTAAGTAAACTAATGAGGTCGCCGCGCGTTAACAACGGCTAGTAGCAAGCAACCTATCCACAGTTAGCTTGGTGTGCAAGTAGTAGTGATATTTTGTTACTTAATCCTTCTTTTGCCACGATGCCCAACAAAGCAGCAGCCTACGAGCGGCGCACAACGTGTTCTAACTTTGATCAGGATGTGCTCTGATATTGCCAAGGTTAATTCATTGGCGAGGTAATTAGCAAGATCATGCGTATGTTTAGGAGTGCAACGGCGTTAGACAGCTGGTCCAGTGCAAGCCCGACAACAGGTAGTAGCTAGCATCAGACCATCAGTACAAGTACTGTAGTGTACATGGGGACGTGCAACGCAACAACCGGAAGAAATTGAAGGGAGATTCTCACAGCTGCAGGGTAGATGGCCAGACCAGCTATCTATCACGCTAGCTAGCTCAACGTGCGTACGAAAGCGAAGTTGACACGCGGAAAATGAGCTGCAGAAATCGCTCTTTTCTAGGTGTGGAATATATGCCCCGGCCCGCTGAAAATCAAATATATCGCGCGCACTCGGTTTTCCAAGTGTTATTTATAGCTAGTTCGATGATGATAGATATGTGTGTGTGAGTGATGGATGGTCACATACTCGCATCAGATCACATCTCTTTTCTCTTTTTGGACAGTGTGTTGATCGCGCTTTAGTTCCTTTTAGCTAACTTGTCAAAGAATTTATTCTCTTGTTTACCTTTTCGATTAGGTTGATTGCATCTACCATGTATCCACATCGTACCAAAACTTGTAAAATCCAGCACGAAACAGAGGCAGCGGGATACTTCAGCGCGGCAGGCCCATCATTATCTTTGTCCCTAGCTGTACAAAGAATAATTCCGTAGAGCACATAGAAGGAAAATATGCTGATTAAGCAGATTAGAGGAGCATGAAAGCTTGATCACGCCTGGATCTTACAAGTAATTGCCGCATGGGGGCAGTGCAAAGCTGCAGGATGGTGGAGGCGCCGTTGTGTTATTTTCTTCACACATTTCGGTGAACAAGGCATGCACCTCAACTTTTGAAGAGAGATTGATAAATTCAGAGAAAGGTGAGATACTGTGTGCGTGTGGACAGACCTGTGTGTGGACTGTGGAAGGAGCAGGACTCCGGAAAGGTTTCTTTTGAGTAAAATGCATCACTAGTCCTGGAACTTACCGACAATATCTAAAAACATCTTTAAACACAGTAACTGATATATTGTAGTTCTTGAGGTTATCCTGGGTGTCCACATAAATGAGTGTGCGTGTACCCAGGTTCCATTCAGCATTTTCGGGCGCACGAATGGAACCTAGGTGCACGCGCACCTAGTTTTCTACAAAATGAAAAAATGCTATTTAAAAGTTTCAAAAAAATGTGAAGTAAATTTTTGCATGTACATATTATGTTGATACTTACTCGTGTGAGTTTTCACGAAAAAATATCATTGTATGTGGCCTGCACAAAAATGACAAAATATTCAAATGAGAATAGTGAATAGGAATTTGTACTATTTACAGGAATAGGAATTTGCATTTTGTCATTTTTGTGTAGGTCACACAATGGTATTTTTTTTTGTGAAAACGCACACGAGTAAGTATCAACATAATATATACATGCAAAAAATTTACTTCAATTTTTTTGAAACTTTTAAATAGCATTTTTTTGAACTTTTCATAAATAGGTGCGCGTGTAACCAGATTCCATTCAGCATTTTCGTACTACTATGAGCCATTTAAACGCTACCGTTTCTTACCATTGTTAGCAGATAACCGAGCATTAATGGAGCAGATAAATGGAAGGGGTGGAAATTAACTCTCTTGCGGGAGCTGCCTGCTATATAAGCACGGACAAAGTACAAGAACAACAGCTACAGCTAGCGGTTAAGAGTGCAAGCAAAATTCTAAGACTTAGTTTCAGGCTAACTCGCTTGCTCCTATGGCCCTTCTTAAGAAAGGCCCGATGGCTCTCTTCTTGGCAGCAATTGTAGCTTTCTCTATGATGATCATCTCGTCATGCCACGCCGCAGACGGTAGTAATTAAAACCTCTACTCTAACTGCATACCATGTATTTATTGCGTTGATTGTCACCTTTTTTTCTGTCAACCTTCTGTTACATGAATGTCAACTCTTCATGGTTACTGTTTAAACAACTACCATGGCAGTGGCTTCTGAAATGTATATGTGCATTCATCAGTTCGGATTGTTGGTTACATTAATTAGGACATGATGTTTGATACATCGATATTTAAGTGTTTAACAGATCGTCCCATTTTGCATAGACTTCTTATGTCCCCAAATATTCCAAATTAATTTTGTGGTCCACAGTTTGAAGAACATATTTCGAACATTTCACCAAAGTGTCACCTATTAAAAGATATACATTTTGAGATGCTTTAATATATTGTGATTTTCTAGATTGGAGTTTAACCACACGTGTTTTTCAAATGTACTAACAACTCTGTCAGACGATTTGCGTCATGATTCGTGCATGTAGACAAGTGCTACCACATTCTGCCGTGCACGAACACGACGTGTCTCGCCTACTGCAAGAGCCTAGGATTCAAGGACCCGAAGATCCGATGTTGGCTTACTTCGGACCCCAAGATAGGCCAGGTGTACGACACATGCTGCTGCGATCAACATCCATGAACGGGTGGTTTTCCAATTCTTCGGGAGTGCTTGCTGACGATATGGTTGCTGATCAATCGGTAGAGGAACAATAATAATTTGGAGAAATGTTCGCATTTATTCATGTTAATTCTCCGATCTTCACCTCTCTATCTTGCATGGTAATAATGTTCTAACAAGCATGCATAAATATAGTGATTGAATGGACATCTAAGATGTTCATTGTACCATGTTTCTGCTACACCAATATACTCCGGTTCAGTGACTACCAACATCGGATCATGGCTGGTATATGGCCCGTCCGATAAAAGCATTAGGGGTGTGTGTGTGGGGGGGCGGGGGCTGAATCGCATGGAATGCCAAAGTCGAGTGGCCCCATTGGGCCGGCAGCCCTGCAAGCCCAAGCCATCGTATTTGTACGGTTGGGGTTGATGATCGGGCTTTTGCGGTGGCCGGAGATGCTCGGGAAAAACACGAAGTTTGGGTTGAATCCACCATGATCGCTATCAAAATACTCGATGCAGAGCCTTGATAGCAGCGTCGCGACAGCGGGGATGATGTAGACGCGCTCCCCAAATGGTTCACAGACTTGGTGCTCCCTTGGCCAACGGTGCCCATGCCGAACCCTTCGATTAAGGCAAGGTTCGCGACTACCACGGTCGCCGCTTTCTTCAGTACAATTTAAAATCCATATATTACTACCTCCCTTCGGTTTTAATTAATGTCGGCACCAGATTCGTTATATGCACACACATGCCACTCCACGCGTCGATTAAAAGCGAATGAAGGTTGTACTTAGGGGTGTAGACAGATAGAATAATTTCCGCATTATTCGTTTAATTCCGGATTCGTTTTAGAGAATCAATATCCGGTTTGAAGTAATCCGACTCCAAACTTGACACGGGGTACCGTATATAACATGGTATGCGAAATAGCACCCCGATATCCGTATCCACAAATTATTTAGGATTATCCGATGGTTTTTATCTAAATAATTTGATATTCATCTGAATTATCGAAACTAATAAAGAGACAATGAGTTGCCGAGTTTGTCCGTTAAGCAACACCTCACTTATATTAGTCTCTCTATCTAATTAACATGGTCTGTGTTGATTTAAAAAAAAACTGATTTCCAGAAAAACCATGGGTCGGTGTTATCGGCCCGACCATACACATATCCGACTAATTATATTTCCGCCAGAATCCGCTCAATTTACGTTCCAAAACCGTCATCTAAAAAAGGGTTCCGAATCCATGGTCTCGTATATCCGTATTCAAATCCATAGCCAGTCATTATCCGACACCCTCCAAATCCCTTGAGAAAATATGTTATAGGATATGGTAAAAAAAATCCAATCCAATCCGTTCACATCCCATATTATATGTCTTTCGTATCATATATATTGATATTTTTTTAGTATAGTTAATCAAATTTAGCAAGTTTGGCTTGACCAAACATAATATGCGAAATAATATTGAATGGAGGGTAACAAGAAAAATAACAAAATCTTCTTTTTTAGATAACCCTTGAACTCTAATGTCAAAAAGAATAAACACTTTCCCTCAAAAAAGAGAGAGAAAAACACTTGAACTCTCTCTCTCAAAATGAAAAAAAAAGAACACTGGATCATCCGTCTCACCGGACGCTATTCTCTCCCAAACCAAACCCGCTTCATACCCGACTCGGTGCCCATACTCAGGCCGCCCTGAACCCTAGGTGAAGGCGGCGCCTCAGGTCATCGGAACTGCGCCGCCGCTCCTTCGCCCCGCTCCACCTCTAAACTGCGCCGCCACGGCCATCTCCATCCCGCGCCGCCGCTCCTCCGCCCCTGCGTTCTACCGCCAACCGAGCCTTCAGAACTCTGCGCCCATACCTCCTGAGGGCTGAGGCCCCTGTATCCAAGAGAAGGCTCCCATCGCTGTAAGCTCGTGTTATTCCCAACTCCGATCGGCCATATTTTACCTGCGTCTCCAGTACCCCATGCCACCACCCGGTTCGCACCTTGTGTGCTGGGTGTGAAAATTTTCAAATTGTTTTCCACATACTACCATACACAATTAAACTTCACTCAAAGAGTGCAGTGCATGAGCTTTAAACAAATACTTGGGCGGGCAGGAGGGCCAAATTAAAGAAAAGCAAAAAAAAAACACGTCTTAGCTAGTGTGTTGTTGCTGTTCAGGGTAATTCGGAGCTACAAGTTTTTTTTTTCAAATAATCCAATAGCTAGCTAAGAACTTGGGAAAGAGAAAAAATACAAGTGTTGGTGTGTTGTCTTGCTGCAATTGAAGGGAAATTTTAGTTGAACTGCTCGATTATTTCTGCACCTGACGCTGCCGGGCAGCTAGACTTTAGGCTAGTGCTCGTATGGCAACCCCTTGGACTGGACATATGATGTGAGATGACAGTGACCGGCAGCTGCTGCTCGAATCATTTCTCTGAATACCTGTTTGTTTGGGACCCTGAATTTCCGCGAACCTAGTGGCTCAATTACTAGCGCAAAAGAACGAGGATATATAGGGAATGACTGAATCAAGGATGGTCCTCGTCTCGTGGATGCGGTACTACTGAACTGGTCTTGTGCAGCTGATTCTGCTAGTATTAGTGAACTGGGCTTTTAACTATTTGGCTATCAATGCAATGGTATAGTATTTTTGACAAAAAAAATCCTGGACGGGCCATGGCCCGGTTTGCCCCCTATGTAGCTCCGCCACTGATCTTCAGTACAACTGCCTGTATTGACCCATTTCTTTCTCTAATTTTGCTAACTAATACACTCGAACTCAGTTTTACTACGAACTGTCTGTTCCTGATAAAACTGATTTTCGAATTACTGGATTCCGTATTTGCATTGTAACTTATTTGATTTGCTATTGTGTTCAAAGAATTGTTTCTTTTTCTTTTTGTTTTTGTTTTAATATGTTCTTTTGTGCCTTGCAGCAATCTGCCATAAAAGATGGACTGTAAAAAACAGTTTTCGGCCGGTTTTTTAACTGATGATCTGGTGGTGGAAATCCTCTCCTGGGTGCCGTTCAAGTCCTTTTGCCGTTTCAAATCTGTCTGCAAGGCCTGGCTTGCCTTCTCCTCTGATCCACACTACCGTGGGAAGCTGCCAAAAATTCCCACGGGCCTTTTGCGGGAAGGCCGTACTGGTATTCAGCTTGTTAGCTTGTCCCCAAACAATGAGGAAATTGATGGAGCGCTTACATTCTTGCCGCACTACAAGAAATTGGAATTCGTGGACTGCTGCAATGGCCTAGTTCTTTGTAAGTACAAGAGCATCAGTAATGTTGCATATACCCACTTCATTGTGTGCAACCCGGCAACACAAGAGTGGAGGGAGCTTCCTGTGTCTGAATCTCACGGCCACCCATATGGCCGAGATGGCTACCGTTGTACAACTATTTTGGCCTTCGACCCATCATGGTCGGCACAGTCGTTCTATGTCTTCAACTTTTGGCAGAATGTCAGCAACAGTTGGGCACGTGGTATCAGCAGAATTGAGGTGTTCTCGTCTGACCTATGTACGTGGCATGTGGACGATGCATGGATATGGAATCACAGGATACTGATGGTCAATACACCACACAGTTATATAGGTGGAGCGTTGCATGTGCAGACCAGCAGTGGTGAGATTCTTGTGGTTGATGGCTTGCACAGAACGAGTTATGGCATGTCATCCACTAATTTTACCATCATCAAGTTACCGCATGAATGCTGCCATCTCATGGATGGTTGCTTTGGCCAATCACCGCGGTCCTTGCTGTGTGCATTTCCAGAGGAATGTGGACGCACGGTTGCAGTGTTTAGTCTTGATGCTGGTAGTCCTTACAAGTGGTCTGTGAAGCATCGTCTTAGTATGCCTGATGCACTTGGAATTGGCAATAATATTGAATTCTGTGATGATGGATCTTGGCTCTTGCGGTGTAGTTATCACGTAGTCGCTCTTGACTTTGTAAGAGATGTGCTTTTCCTCATCGATAAGGAGGCAAAGAAGCTATTGGTTTACAACATCAGCACAGGGAAACTTAGCAAGATCAAAGATGGTTGCCTTACTCGCACCTGGGCCTACCGTTATTATGTGGCATGCTACTCAAAGCTTCCAGGCCGAGCCATGTGAGTGATGTAGTTAGTGGGTAGTAGCATCTGTTGTGTGCAATTTTATTTGCTGGTTGCATGCCTCTGTTTCTCCTCTTTCTGTCATATTGAAGAAACTTGTTAGTATTCAGGTTCCGAGATGTTGTAATTGAGGTTCCAGTTGACACTGACAACCCTGTTATTGTTTTTGAATCTTTGTGTTTGTTTTCCACCATTAAGAAGTAGGTTGTTTAGATGGCATATGAGAGTTTAAGTGACTTACTAAAGAGCATTCTAATCAGATCAGCTGTTCTTGTCATTTTTTTTCCCTTTCTTCTGCGCTATGCAGACTGAACAATGACAACTTGTTGGAACCTGAAGAGCACAAGCTCCTTGAGTAGGCTGCGAAGAGGAAAAAAACTGAGGCATGCAGTCAGCAGACAAAAAATGCACACAGGACTCTAGCTGCGATGTCACTGGATTTATGCCTTCAAGATAGCATAACTAGCAGTTTCCCTCTTCAGTTTCATGTTCTGTCATCTGAGCTTATTTTTTCTCGTCACTTAATTGGATGATCAGGGGCGCCCAACTTCTCCAGAAAAGATGCGGTACGAACTGAATCTACAGACTATAGATACTCGATGGAGTGAAGGAACATGAGGAATACCTCAAGTAAGGATACAACTTATGGTTACAAGATTTTATTTAACTAAAATGATCCAAATTCTAATGTTTTTTCACTGGCAAATATGCAAAGTGCAAAAAAAAAAAGAAAAAGTGTGGCAAATGTGCAATTCCCCCGTTCAAATCCTCAAGTTGGGAAGAAAATGTCTGAGTTGGTCTTTCAAGTTGCTCCTGCCTATTCCCATGGAAGCTGCTATTCTGAAAGTGACCCAGACCCATTAGAGGCCAGACGATTCTTCCCTGCTCTGTAAATATAGACTAGCACTTCATGACTTGTCTGGTGAATGGGGTTTGGCCTGTGTTGTGTGATATGAGAATCACTTTGTGGCATTACGTTTGAGCACTATGCAAATGCATTCACTTACCAGTAGCAGATAAATCTACCAGCGGCTTGCTAAAGTTGCAGTGGACTTATTACTTGTTTGATGCCATCAAGTAGTTTGCATATGCTTTCAACTAACTTGGAGCAATGGTTTGCAACAGGTACTGTTGATTATAATATTGCAGGTATCACTTGTGAGTTTCCAGTTTATGTAGAATTTACCTTGCATCAAAACATCGCGTTAACGGTACCTTGCTATGTATATTATACGCGACCCCTTTGAAGAATTGGAAGACCATCAACAGACCCGTAACTGTGGTTTAAGTGAGCCTAGCTCAACTGGTTGGGGGAGTGGATATACAAACCCAGCACCTAAATTCAAATCCTCATGAACACGAATTTAGGTTCCTATTTATACTTGAGACCCAGCCTAGACTTGGTACTCATGCAATTTATCTTGAGAACTATGTTTTAATCTTTCACTAAGATTAAAAATCTTAGTACTCATGCCTATCGATGTGTGCATCCCTAGTTGGTGCAGGAACGTGAAATTCTTCCCATTTTTTAAGGATAGAACCCTCCCCACGACCTAACCCTCCCCGCACGGTGGCGCTGCGTCGCACCTGGGAGGCCGCCGGCGGCCCTCTCCCCGTCCCATCCTCAAGTTCCCTCTCCCACCGCCGCCGCCCTGTGCGCTGCTGGGCAAAACCCCGGTGGCGTGGCGGCGGCCTTTACCTCCGCCGGCGATGGGAGGAATGGGCTGCGGCCTCCACTGGTTCTGACCACTTCATCGACGGTGATGGCAGGGCATCGATGGCCAGGGGCAGCGCGCCGTGGTGGCGGTTTGGCCGGGTTCGACGGCGGGTCTCCGATCTGGGCCCAGATGTGGGCCTAGGCGGGCTCATGTGTCCATCCTCGATCCTCCCTGCCGCTGCGGCGTTTTCCTGCGCTTCTCCCGCATCTTGAGGTGGCCTGGGGCAGCAGCTCCGGTATAGCGGTGGTGCTCGTCTTCTTCGTTGGAGGCGGGCAGCTAGATTAGGGTTGTTCGTGGGGATCTTTTGTTCTCATATCCAGTCCCAATAACGAGTTGGGGATCGTATCTGCCGGTGAAAACCGTCTCTGACCTTGGTCATGGCGGACCTTGGTCATGGCGGACGATGGCAAGTATCACTTCCGAGTTTCCAGTTTATGTAGAATTTACCTTGCATCAAAACATCGCGTTAACGGTACCTTGCTATATGTATATTATACGCCATCCCTTCGAATAATCGGAAGATCATCAAGAGATCTGTAATGTGGTTTAAGTGAGCCTAGCTCAACTGGTATTGGAGGAGTGGGTGTACAAACCCAGCACGGACGCGAATTTAGGTTTTTATTTATACTTGAGGTCTAACCTAGACCTAGTACTCATGCAATTTATCTTGAGAACTATGCTTTAATCTTTCACTAAGATTAAAAATCTTAGTACTCATGCCTATGGCTCTGTGCATTCCTAGTTGGTGCAGATGCTGGGAAGTGAAATTCTCTCCATTTTTAAGGGTAGAACCCTTCCCACGACCAAAACCTCCCTATGCGGCGGCACCGCGCTGCGCCTAGGTGGCCACCGGCGGCCCTCTCCCCGTCCCCTACTCAAGTTCCCTCTCCCGCCGCCACCCTGTTTGCTGCTGGGCAAAGCCCCGATGGCGTGGCGGCGGCAGCAGCCTTTACCTCCGCTAGCGACGGGAGGAATCGGCTGCGGCCTCGACCGGTTCTTTCCACTTCATCGATGGCGCCAGGGGCGGCGCGCCGTGGTGGCGATTCGGCCGGGGTCGATGGCGGGTCTCTAATCTGGGCCCAGATGGGCCTAGGCAGGCTCGTGTGTCCGACATCGATCCTCCTTGCGGCTGCGGCTTTTTCCTGGGCTTCTCCCGCATCTTGAGGTGGCCTGGGGCAGCAGCTCCAGGTATGGTGATGGTTCTTGTCTTCTTCGTCGGAGGCGGGCAGCCAGATTGGGGTTGTTCGTGGGATCTTTTGATCTCATGTCCAGTCCAATAACGAGTTGGGAGCGTAGCTGCCGGTGAAAACCGTGCTCTGACCTTGGTTATGGCGGACGATGGCGACGTCACGCGCCGTTACCTTCTTAAAGGCATCGTCGTCGCTGTCTACGGCTTCTTACTCGTGCTGCTCCGGGAGAAATCCTATATCCGATCCCGGATCGGGCGATGGCGGCGTACGACGTCGGTCTCCCTCCTGGGGGCATCGTCTGTGGATCAGATGCAAGCTGGAGGGTCCTGAGGTGGAGCGGCATTTTTCTTTCGTGTTGAAGACCACGAATCTCGGCGGCGTGGTGCAGCGGGGTAGCATCGTCGGATACGTCATGTTCGACGTGCGCAGGGTGGTGGAGCTGTCTAGCGTCGTGGTGGCGTTGGTGGCAGGCCTCGCAAGGTCATTGCATTGATCTCTCCTGAATATGGGTATGCGGAAGACGGTGGCGGCGAGGACTTCTGGAGCGTGTATGGTACTCGCCGAGGGTCTGTCGGACCGGTTGTGCTACCTGCTCGCCATTGGGCGACTTGTCGAGACCTTCAGTTTTTTGATGATGCGCGTTGGTGTAATGTCAGGGTGTTGGCTCTGTTCATTGACCCCTCCCCCCTCCCCCTCATCGGTGATGTAGGATTAGCGAGCTGTTGTTAGTTTTGGTGGCTTCGGTTCGATCTTTGTAATTCTTCTTGTAAGGTGTTGTGAATAATATAATAAAAAAATTGTGCGCATCCCTTGGATGCAGAAGCTGGGACGATATTTCTCCCATTTCGGAAAAAAAACTGTGGTTTAAGCCATATGTTACGAATTGAACAATATCTTGCAAATTTAAAGGATATTGTAACAGCACATACATGCTAATTCTAGTTCAGCCCGAGCTCAAACTACAACTAGTGGCAAGGTTTTTTCTTTGGGTTCCTATTTTCGTTTATACTTTTGTCTAACTTCAAATCTTCCGCTCAGTTTTCTCCTTCCCATGCCTTAAAGCATCGAAAAATGGGGACATGTCGGCGCCCAGCCGTGCTCTCCATACGGCGGCCCCAATACAATTTCATATATAATTTAAATTTAAACACCAAATAAACTACTGTATGATAATGAGTGGGTTCCTACAGGTGGCAATGGACCGTCGCGGCGAGGGGTGGTTGCGGCAGCAACAGTGGTCACGAGACGAAAATGAGGAAAATATTTGTGGCTTGTTGGCTCTGGTCGCTGACAAGGCTGGCCGCGGCGTTTCTCGCCACGCCGACGCCCTCGCTAGCCCCCTGTTATTGGGTTCGGTCTGGGGGCATAGGATCACTAGATTTATGTACTATTGGTGATCCTAAGTCCCATGGAAGACGAACTTGCGCGACGGGGTGGACAAGCGTTATAGTTGCCACACATGAAAAACTTCATGCCCAACCAGTCATAAAAATCCTCCACCTCCTTCACCAGGATGGCCGCACCACATCTTCTCCCTGCTCTTGCATTCTTCATCTTCTTCGGCCTCACATCTTGGTCAGATCAGGGCACACTCATGGTGTCAGAGGGAGGAAGAGGAGCAACTAGTACATCTGAACAAAGCGATGCCCGATTTTGTCGAAGGAGACGGTGAGAAATGGCGGGAGAAAATGACGACAAATGATGATGGGAGAAAATGCAGGAAAACGGTGGCGGGAGCAATTGCCGGGAGGATTTAGCTAGGAAACCACTAACCACCCAAGGATAACCACGCAGGTGCATTGATCATGCATCCATTCGGGTTAGCTCTAACCGACCATGTCCACTCGATCGTGGCGTAATTGACCATGCCTTTTTTGTGACCAAAAGTTAGGCCGACAATCTACTCACACGTGGTTTGATCGATAAGGTCCAATCAACCACGTTTGGAAAAATTCCAAAATATTTCTAGAAAATAAAAATCATATATTTTTTAAAAAAATAGCGTTAGTACTCACCGTGTTTATTTTGTTTTTTTCCTAGATTTTTCTGATTTATGTTCGATTTTCAGGTTTCTGTCTAGTTTTTGGTTTCCCAAACTTTTTACAAAATTTGAACAATTTTTAATCTAAACAATTTTCAAATTTGAATAGAATTGAAAATTTCAATTCTAAACATATATCAAATTTGAAAATTTTCCAAAAGTTGATTTCGTTAAGGTCAAACAAATTTCGAATTTGTACAATTTGGAAAATTTATAATTTGAACATTTTCAAAATTTGAACTTTTTCGAATTTAAATATTGTTAAATCGTAACATTTTTCTAAATCTGAAACATTTCTAAAATTATATTATTGAAAAAATAAATAAAAATAATCCCCAAAATGAGTCAGGCCCATCAACCGCTGGTGTGTGTGGTTTTTTCTTCCATTTCAAGCTAGGGGAGAAGCCTATCTGAGTTAGAGTGCATCAACCAAATTCAACCTGAAAAGTTCGCGTTCCTCGGTGGTCTGAGCAGGCATCCGTCAAGGTGGGTCTCCATATTGGTAAGACTAGAATTCCTTACCCACCTTAGCGAGGAGGGCATCACTATGGATGAACTCCTCGAATGTTCCTATCTTACTCACACTCGTAACTAAACGGGCACTAGACAGAAGAGCTCCATCCATCCACTTGTTGAAAAGATGCGGGGATTCATCTTCGAGAGAACACTAGACATAAGAGCTCCATCCTTTTTTTTTTTGAAAAGATGCGGGGATTCATCTTCGAGAGAACACACTGGGCTACAACGAAACCATGTGAGGAGTTTTATATGTTGAGAAGATGAGAAACGACAGGAACTCATGGGCGGGAAGAATTGGACGGGAGAAAATTGGCGGGAAGAATAGCGCGAAATTATGGCGGGAAATAAATAATCTTTACTACAACATTAAGTTAAGATACAATACATCTGAAATGAAGATAAAAAGGTACACTACAACTGAAATAAAGATGAAATAAAGATAAAACACCATACTAAAACTGAAATTAAGATACAATGCTTCAATAAAACGCAAATCAACATATATCACCAATAGTATATAAATCTAATGATCCCGAGTCCAGCGGGTGTTTCCCAGTCTTGTCACCACATTTTTCAGCTTCCTCCGTCTCAACAGCACTTTCTTTGTATCTCTGCCTCTGTGCCCCACGGGTTTCCTTTGTGACGTGTTCCTCCGCATATCTGCATGCAGCATATTCCTCCCTCCCCTTCCGGTTCACCTCACGATTTCGAGCTTGTTGCGCCCTTAGTTATATCAGCTCTCTCTCGCTCCTCTTTCACGCTGCAGCTACCTTTTCGGCACACTCCTCCATAAAAAATCTATCCCATGCATGTTGATTCCTATCCACATTCTCCTGCAACGCCCAAGCTGGATGCTCTGTGTCAATCAAATGGTACAACTTGTAGAGGGGAGGAGGTGAGTGCAACAAAAATAAGAGCGTTAACAAAAAAGCAATGACATAAAATTTTATATATTCAACATGCTTTCAGAACATACCAGAGGCCCCGTGGAAGACGAACTTGCGCGACGGGGTGGAAAAGCGTCATAGTTGTCACACAGGAAAAACTTCATGCCCAACCAGTCATTAAAATCCTCCATCTCTTTCACCTTGGCAGGATGGCCACACCAACATCACCCCGCTCTCACGGTGTCTCACCCCTAGTGGCAAGATTGCATTCTTCATCTTCTTTGGCCTCACATCTTGGTCCGATCAAGACACACTCATGGTGAAATTTCATCGGTGGGAGGAAGAGGATCAACTAGTACATCTAAACAAGACGATGCCCGATTTTGTAGAAGGAGACGACGGAAAATGGTGGGAGAAAATGATGGCAAACGGTGACATGAGAAATTGGAGGGAAAGAAAATGCATGAAAACGGTGGCGGGAGCAATTGCTAGGAGGATTTAGCTAAGAAACCACTAACCACCCAAGGATAACCACGCAGGTACAATGATCATGAATCTATTCGGGTTAGCTCTGACCGACCATGTCTACTCGGTCGTGGCGTAATCAATCAGGTCCAGTTGGCCAGGTCGTGGCCGACCATGCCTTTTTTGACCAAAAGTAAGGTCGACAACCTATTCGCCGCGGTTTGACTGATAAGGTCCAATCAACCACATTTGGAAAAAATTCAAAATATTTTTGGAAAACAAAAGTCATATTTTTTAAAAAAAATAGCGTTAGTATTCACCATGTTTATTTTGTTTATCTCCTAGGTTTTTTTCTGGTTTATGTTCGATTTTTCAGGTTTCTGTCTAGTTTTTGGTTTCCCAAACTTTTTCCAAAATTTAAACAATTATTAATTTGAAAAAATTTCAAATTTAAACAAAATTACAAATTTCAATTCTAAACATGTATCAAATTTTAAAAATTTCCAAAAGTTGATTTCGGATCGAACAATTTTCGAATGTCTACATGTTGAAAATTTTATAATTTGAACATTTTTTCAAATTATTTTTAAATCGTAACATTTTTTCAATTTTTTTTCTGTTTTTGTTCTGACAGTCTATTTTTCCTTCCAGTAACCTACTGTAAAAGATGGACTCTGAGAAACGGTTTGCTGCTGCAAGTCTACCTGACGATCTACTGGTGGAAATTCTCTGCCGGGTGCCGTTCAAGTCTTTTTGTCGCTTCAAATGTGTCTGCAAGGCCTGGCTTGCCTTCTCCTCTGATCCACACTACCGCCGGAAGCTGCCGAAAACTCCCACAGGCCTTATACACCAAGATGGATACATGGCTGGTATTCAGCTTGTTAGCCTGTCCCCAAACAATGAGGAAATCAATGGTGCTCTTACGTATTTGCCGGGCTACAAGCATTTAGAAATTGTGGACTGTTGCAATGGCCTAGTCCTTTGTAAGAGCGGGAGCAAATATACATTTCCATATACTTGCCGCTTCATTGTGTGCAACCCAGCAACACGAGAGTGGAGATATCTTCCTGTTCCCGAATCTCAACGTCACCCGTGTGGCGCAAATGCTGGCTGGTATACAACTGTATTGGCCTTTGATCCATCATGGTCAGCACAGTCATTCTATGTCTTTAACTTTCGGGAGAATTTCAAAAATATTTTTGTATATGGTATCAGCAGACTTGAGGTGTTCTCATCTGACCTATCTACGTGGCTTGTGGACGATGCATGGAGTTTGGATCGGGAGATAGTGGTCAGTAAACCACACAATTTCATAGGTGGAGCGTTGCATGTGCAGACCAGAAGTGGTGAGATTCTTGTGGTCGATGGTTTGAACAGAATGAGTTCTGGTATACCACCCAATAAATTTACTATCAAGTTACCGCATGACCATTGCCGTCTCTTGGATGGTTGCTTTGGCCAATCATCGAGGTCCTTGTTGTGTGCATGGCCGGAGGAATGTGGACGCACGGTTGCAGTGTTCAGTCTTGATGCTAACCTTCCTTGCAAGTGGTCCCTGAAGCATCGTCTTACTATGCCTGATGCATTTGGAAGGGACAACATTATTGGATTCTGTGATGATGGGTCTCAGATCTTGCAGTGCAGTTATCGCATTTTTGCTCTCGACTCTGAAAGAGAGGTGCTATTCCTCATTGGTAAAGAGACATATAGGTTTTTTTCATACAACATCAACACCATGAAAGTTAGCAAGATCCAAGATGGATGCCTTGCTCTATACCATTATGTGGCGTGCTACTCAAAGCTTCCAGGCAGAGCCATGTGACTGCTTTAGTTAGTGGGTACTAGCATCTGTTGCGTACATCTTATTTCCTGGTTGCATGCCTCTGTTTTTTGTCATTATTTTTTCCCTTTCTCCTTGTTGGAACATAACGTCGAGGAAGGCGGCCACGCTGAACATTCGCTGCAGCAGTAAGTGTCCTTCACTGTGAATGTCCCAATCAGCCTTATTATTTAAGCTTCCAGATGACTGTTGGGATGGTTTCATTGGCTAGTCGTTGGGGTTCTTGCAGTGTGCATTTGCTGAGTAGGATGGTTTTGAGTCTGGATTCCTGTAGTCTGAAGTACTGTCCTAGTATGCGCTATGTATTTGGATGTGAAGACCTTTTTTCAGTCCCTTGTGTGACTATCAGATTGTGGTCTCAGGTCTATTTATGTGATGTAACTGAGTAGGCGAGTAGCAGCATCTCTCGTGCATTTTGTTTGCTGCACCAAACTTTTTTTTTGTTGCCTGTCGTTGCAGTGGCTTCATGTCTCTGTTACTCCTCTGTCAGATGCAAGAAACCTGCAAATCTTTCGGTTCCAACCGTGAGCCTGTGACATCCATGCTAATTGGTAACGTCAGACAAGCTTCATTGGTGGATGGTGTTTTCAGCACAAAGAATTAAAGGTTGGTAACGTCAGGCGGAACATGGAACCATAGTAGACATTCTGTCTACGCACATATACATTTTCACGTTTTTGCAAAGAATGCTAGTAAGTAGGAGTAGTATCTTAATCCCAATCTGTAATTCATTGGTACTTTGGTAGGTGCTTTAATTGATGTAAGCTGGAAACTAGAAATCTCTTGCACCCTTAGGGTTCGTTTGGTTTTAGCCCCAGCAAGCCCTGCCAATTTTGGCGTGACCAAAATTTTGGCACAGGTATTGGTGGCCTGCAGTTTGCCCATGAATTGGCGAGAAAATACACTGTCCCTGCACAGACCAGGCGGGCTAGCCAATTTCTTGGTCTCCAACCAAACGGAGCCAAAGGGTCACGGGCGTGCCAAAATTTTGGCAAGGCTAGCTTTGGCTTAGAACCAAACGAACCCTCAAGCAACTGTTATTGTGTTCTTGGACGTAGGGTTGATCGATCGCCATGGTCGTGCTTATATATACATATAGCAAGCTGCAAGGGCAACTCTGGAAGGTGTTGGTCGATTGCGTAGGCACATGGATGGCATGGCACTGCCCGGCTTCGCAAAATCGATGGCGTGGCTATGCACGCATCTGTGACCGCGCTCCCGGAAATCAACTGAATCTGGATGACAATGAAACCTTGTTGGAACCTGAACAACACAAGCTTCTTGAATTGAATGGGCTGCAAAGAGGAGAAACAGAGGCGTGCAGCCACAAAAAATGCACACAGACTTTTACCCAGCCACGATGTCACTCGATTTATGCGTACTTGTTCATTAAAACGGTTATTTCAGACAATCTAACATTAACCACATACTACCTCCGTTTCAACGAATAAGGCGCCCTCGTTTTACGAGTATTTTGTTTGACCAAGAATTACTTCAAATAGATAAAGATTGTTTGTATGAAATTAGTATCATTAAAAAGTGTTTTTCAATACGAATCTAACGATACTATATACGTATAATATAATCAAGATTTTGTTGCTCAATTTTTATGGTCAAAGTTCGTCTTGGAATACGTGTGCGCCTTATTCCTTGAAACGGAGGTAGTAATTGTTAATGTGGCATGGGATTGCAGACCACAGAATGCGAACAAAAATAAAATAGGAAAACAGAAGAAAAAGAAAATAGTCAAGCCCATGAGCCCAAGAAGCATGTGCAGCCCAGGAAGATGAGCGGAGCAGACAACATGTGTGGTCTTATTTTAAGCCCGTCTCTACGAGTCCTCCAGCTTCGAGAGGATCACGGTCTGTCCCGCCGTCGCATCTCATCTCGATCGATCTCGCGCGGGTGATCCCATGGCGCTGCGCAACCTGGCCGCTGCTGCTCTCCGTCTTCCACCGCCTGCACTCCGCGTCTCACCTTCGGCCGCCGGCACTCGCACGAGTTTCTACACCACCTTTCAGGTCCGTTCCGCTTTTCCTTGCCGCTCTACCTTGCTGTGGATCGTGAGAATTATCTCGTCTTCTCCCGTTCTCCGTATCGCCTTCCGAGTCCCGACACCTATTTTTCTCCAAACTTATTGATCATGGGGTCGTTAGTTGATTTCCCCACCTCCGGGCCTGCTTCTGCATTCTTCACGTCCTAGTAGGCATGATAGGATTTTAAGAGCAGTTTTTCTCTTCATGTTGTCGGCATCTCAGTTTATTTTTTCTCGTCACTTAATTGGATGATCAGGGGCGCCCAACCTCTCTAGAAAAGATGCGGTACGAAGTGAATCTACAGACACTCGATGGACTGAAGGAACTTGAGGAACATCTCAAGTAAGGATACAATTTATCGTTACAAGATTTTTTAAACTGAAATGATCCAAATTCTAATGCTCTTTCACTTTTGTTTTAAAGGAGGCATGTTCAGATCCTCGAGTTTGGGAGGAAATGCCTGAGTTGGTCTTTCAAGTTGCTCATGCCTATTCCCATGGCAGCTGCTATTCTGAAATGGGCCAGACAATAAATTAGAGGTCCCTGCTCTGTTTGCATGTCACATGTAATGTAGATTAGCAGAATGCCTGCGCATTGATGTGAAAGAGCAGAAAAATATTGTTTCAAAAAATAATGCATCGGCAATATGCTAACATGGTTTCCATACCTTGTAATCTGACAATATTTTTTGGTTTATGTTGGACATGTTGCTTGCAATCTTTTTTTTTTGTGCTAATCTTCGATGCATCTATGAGAAACTGATAGGTTCTTCATGAATATGTGTTATTGTGCAAATCGATAGGTCAACTAACTCATTTCGTTGTAGTGAAAAAGCTGCAAAATCATCAGCGCAATAAATCTCTATTGTCCCTCAAACCTTTCTACACGTTTGTCTTATTTTCTGGTGGCTCAAATAGCACATGACTCAGTCATATGCCTATACTCCACAACGCTTTGACTCTAGAATCCAACCATGGCAATTATGTTTATTTAAGTGCAAGAAGTCATTGTTATTTCATCTTTTTAGTCAAGGACCTCAACACGTGATTATCTCGAGATAAGCGTTGCAATGTTGTCAATGGGGCAAAAGAATTGATAGCAAATCGCACGGGATATATTATGATTCATTGAACGCAATTATAGGTCATGCGATATGGTCAAATTATAGTTTCACAATTTTTACAGTATAATATTTTCCTTAATATTTAGGATATAATATCCTGAGCAAAATATATCAGAAAACCATGGTTCCACAAGCTTTGGGATGGAGGTACTACAATCAAGTACACCCAAAATGCTGTCATTTAGTACTTCAGGTGAGATGTAGTCATATGTGGACCCAACCGTCTCTAGGCACGCGCCCAGGCTTCCGGCCGGCGGCACAACTTATTTGGATGAAAATTTGGCCGGGCTTATAGTGCGTCCAGGCTTGATGAAAATCTTGGGTATGCCACTGGATGTAGTCATATAGAGTTTTTTTTTTGAAAGCCATATAGAGTTTTTTCTAGTTTAGATGTTCCTCACCAAGAACGGAAGGAACCAACGCAGCAGTTTTACCTAGCCCTAGTGGTGGCAGCCTAGGCAGGGACCGCTGACAGCGTTGTAAGCTTGCTGGCCAGCGGTGAAGACGAGGGGCCAATCCTGTTTTCGCGTGGAGACGAGTTGGAGTGCTTATGTTTGTTGCGCATGCATACGAGCTGTGAGTATTCTACTAAGTCATGAGTTGGCATACAGAAGAAAAGCCGGTGATGTTGCAAGAAAAAAACGGATCCAAACCTTTCAAAACGTTGAAAGGTGTAACTCTGAACGGTTTCAGAGGTTGAGGTTGTAAGTTGAACCAAATAAAACTAAAGGTTGTAAAGGGAACTTTGAGACAAATTTAGGGGGGGATAAATTTGACTTTTCTCTTTATTTTTTGACAGTAAACATAAGAAAACATGCACTCTAGGTGCAACATGTATTTTCCGCATAGGAGGCAAATATATAGGCACAACCGCACAACCCCCTGAAATTAACTAATATAGAAAGACTTGACGAAATAAAGCCCTTGCAAATCAAATTTTCAAATGGGAGCTCATCAGACAGAACAAGTGATTCAGCAATATGTACCAGATCATACCACCTTAATAGGAGGGATTGATCAAAGCATCTTCTAAAAGTGAAATTCTAAGTTGTGTACAATTCCAGAGATCAGCTATAGTAGCATTTTGTTGGTTATCAATCATATAAAGTCCTAGAATTGGATAACATGGGACATGGCTACAACTACCAAACCAATGATTTTCCTAGAACTTGATCTTTTTATCACACCCACCCTCCTCGGATAACCCATCTTGGCTACCCTAGCTGCCCACATCACCCCTTTCCAAAAAGGGGAAACATCTGCATACTACATATAATGGTATCCTGTTATGTGCATACTGCATACGACAACTTTGTAACATTGGAAGACCATCAAGAGACACATAAGAAACCATATAGGAGTACTACGAATTGGAACCATATATATCTTACAAATTCAAAGCGTATTGTAACAGCACATACATGTGAATTCTAGATCAGCCCGAGCCAAAACTACACCAGTGGCAAGGGTTTTTCCTATGGTGATTTACGTGGGCATGGAGCGACATGGGCACTCAAATCACTTCTCAGGTTCGTCGGCAGTGCGGAGCCGTGAGCTGGAAAACAACAAGAGCTCTATTGAAGCGATAGCAAGAACCCACAACCTCACAGTCCCCCATATATCCTTCCAAATTATTGGTATCTTCTCCGTGTATAAACTTCAGAAAAAAAAAACAAGTAGAGAAAAACAGATGTTTAGTTCGTACCTTTTAAGCAGGTAACTAATAGATCCATACATCTAATATCACTATATCAGAGGAGTGTGGAAAAAAGACAAAACAAACTGTAATGACTTTAATTACCTCACACGTTCTGTAGCTTCATCAATCTCTTTTCGTAGCAAGTTTGCTTGACGTCTGATCTCCTCTTCACTAGCTGATTCCAGATTGATTCTTTTGCCATGCTCACCCTGCAATAGGAAGCTGAGATGGCAATGCAAAGTTGAAACTTGGTATTTCAAAAAAAAAATTTGATACATTCATCTAAATCCTAGAAGCCTTGGCTCGGACAATTACCCCTAGTGGTGTTGAGTTTTGCTAGTAAGAAGCCTCCCGTGTCGCTATCCTTGAGCGACACCGGATGCCCCCAACCCTAGCCCGTCGCCCCACCTATCCCCTCCACCCACCTCACCGCCACCAGAGACAGTCGCCGGGAAAGCCCTTCGGCTCGCTGGGGACTGTGGCGGCGGGGACTCGTCGCTCTGGCTCGTGCCGAGGACATGGATGGTTAACCCGAGACAATAGCTTGGTGGAGTGTGCCCATGTTCTTCTCGCGGTGGCTGGTCTTGGTCCTTATGCGCTACTGCTTGTTCTTAGTCCCCTGACGTCTTCTTCATCAACGATCGGTCCCAAGCTTCACCTTTTATGTTGGATCTCCATGTGTAGCAGAGTTGTCATGGGAGTGGTGTGCTCCCCGCGGTGAATTGATCGAGTGCAGCTCCTAGCCCAGCTTTCGTGTGAGCATCTCTAACGGCCAATGGTGCGGCATCCTCCCAGCCAGCACGAGAGAGCAGAGTGCTCTCTTCGCCGCTAGAGAAGATGTGGAGTTGCAGCCTCAATCCTAGAGCTCATGTACGCGATTTCCTTCAAAGGTAGGGTTTGATCATCTCCGGCTTCACTTCCCCATCCCCTGGAATCTGCTGCTGGAGGGGGACATCGACATATGCAATCTAGCTAGGTTTTCCTTTTCATATTTTGTATATTCGCTGTGCATGTTGCGTTGTAAGATGATTTGATCAGCACCTTGTACCGTTCGGCCGGGGCTTTGTTAATTTAAAGTCAGACATATCTAAAAAAAGGTTTTGCTAGGAAGAGTCCATGCATCCTGCCACTCCAACCATCATGCATGCCAAGCCGAGCAGTAGCGCACCAGAGCACGAAAAGGGCGAACAGAAGCAGATCCGGGGGTGCGAAAACGAATTAACGCGATGATGATGTATCGTGACTCATGCATCGCACGGTGAATACAGAAAAAATAACTCTCCGATTATCGACCAATCGAGCGGCAAGGACGGACCTGAGTGGAGCTATACAACCTTGGGCGAGCGCCGGCCGGAGGAGAAAGGCGGGGTGCCGCCGGCGGTGAACGAAGAGCAGCGGCGGCGGGGGTCCGCATCCTCGCGACCAGGCTGCGCAGCGCCATGGGAGATGGCGTTCAGGATCTAGACAAGCCCGTTTCTACAGCACCGCCACGGCTTGTCTAGATTGTCAGATGGGCCGCCACTTTTTTTCTGTTTGTGACCAAGATGGACATGGGCCGGTGGCAAGTACTAAGCCGTTAGAAACAACCGGGCTGCCCGAAGCACCACCGTTTACTGGGCCAACTTGCTGGGGGCCTCCGCTCTAGCTTCTTTTTGTGCTGTTGCGTCTTTATTATTTTTTCCTAGTGATGAATATCCCTCAGACGAGAAAAAAATCTTTTCTTCCTGAATCTCTTGCAGCAGCACGTGCAGTAGCCAGAGACTCATTACCCGATACGGAGACACCAATTGTAACTGACAGCCCTTGACATCTAATTTCCCAACCATGTCTCGTCAAAAGCAGCCCAATATTATCAGTAATCAGTACCTCCCTCTCTGTCTCCAACTCTCCATTCAAAACCCGCTCTCTCGACCCTGCAACATGGAATCATTAGAGCATCTCCAGTCGCGTCCCCCAAACCGTCCCCCAAAGCGATTTGGGCGCGCCGGACAAAAAAAGCGTTCCAGCCGCGTCCCCCAAAGCCCTTTTTTGTCCGGCGCGCCCCTATATGGTATCCGGCGCCCCGAGCCCGTCCCCGTCCCACAGGGGACGCACCGGGGACGCCGGACACAACGAAAGCGAGGCGGGGAGTGGCGGGGCCGACCCGTCGGCGGCACAATTAATTTAAACCTAACCGTCGCCTACCTCGCGACGGAAGTTATTGGCGCGCAGCCGACGGTGCGGTTCCCGCGAGAGGGCGCAGCCGACGCGTCCCGTCGCGCCTAGCTCGCGTGCCGGCGTTAATGAGCGCCACCGCTCCTCCGCCTCCCTCCGGCCTATAAAAAGGGGCGCCTCTCATCGTCCCTCTCACACACAAACCCTAGCGCCTCTCTCCCAAACCCTAGCCGCCACCATCTCTCAACAAGACTCGACGCTATGTCCGGTAGAGGCGGAGGCCGACCTCGCGGCCGCGGCCGTGGTCGTGGTCGTGGTCGTGGCCGCGGCACGGCCGAACGCTCGCCGTCGCCTCCCACGCCGTCGTCTTCATCGTCGGAGATGGACGTGGAGCCGGACGTCCTGTTCGAGTTCGTCCACGTCCTCAAGGGCGACCCGCGCGGCATCCGAGAGGCTGCCGGACTCCTTCGCCGAGTACGTCGGCGGCGTACGCCCGCGCACGATGCATCTGCGGGAGCATTCGTGCGGCTACTGCCGGTGGATCGTCAAGGCGATCTACGACGCGCGCGGCAAGATGTACCTCACCATCGGCCGGGAGAAGTTCGCGCGCCACCACAGCCTCGAAGCCGGCTTCATCCTCGTGTTCTCCTACTTCGGCAACAGGGACATGAGCGTCAAGGTCTTCGACGAGAGGCGCCGCCTCCGGGACTACCACGTCGACAGGGACGACGACAGCACCGACGAGGAGGACGACTGAATGAGTGTTGTTTCTTCGCAGCGAATACGTGCACGGAGGTTTCTGCCTGTTCGCCTCATCGGTAGAACCAACAAGGGCACCATCCTCCCGCTGGATTTTCCAGCTTAGGTGATCGGGTGTGCCCTCGAGTGTTCTTTCTTAGCAGCGAACACACGAAACCTTCGATGCACGGCCTAGTTAGGTTTAGTTTATTTGCAATATTTTATATTTGTGTCCACCATGGTTCAAACTATGTATTAGTTTGTGGAAAACCATGTTCCAAACTGTGTTTTCGTGTAAACCACGTTCCAAATTATGTATTAGTTTGTGGAAATTGAAATAAAAATGCCAGAAATTATTTTAAATGTTTGGGGGCGGCGTTTGGGGGACGCGGCTGGGGAGCGACGTCCCCCAAACGCGGCACGAACAAAACACGTCCCCCAAACGCTCGATCCGGCGCGGTTTGGGGGACGGTTTGGGGACGCGACTGGAAATGCTCTTAGTTTTCTGTTTTTGCTTGTTTTGGCATGCATGTGCTCTGACTTTTGGGGAGATCGACATGATCTTCGATGCATGTTCCTGTCCATTGAAAATTCAGAGCTGCTAGCTAGCTTAACGAAAAAAACAAAGCCATGGAGCGCAAACTCAGAGGAGGAACGACAGACATCTCCCATCTCATGCCCCCACGCATGAATGTACGTGACTTCTTCTATGATCCACGATGCATTGTTTGTATCTTAATCATCCTGTAATGCGTAGGTGCAGTGTTAATTACTCACCCAAAGTACAGAGCTAGAGTTGACCTCCATGCATGTCGATAGCCGCAACGTTCGAGGAGGACTGGAGGGAATCTAACACGAGACATGCCGTGAGCTGCGAGTAGGAGCCATGCATGTGTGCCAGTGACACTCAGGGCAGCATGTTCCACCCATGCATGCATGCATCGTATTCACACGCACACAAATGGTGCTCCTACGCTTCCGGTTCGAAACTCTATTTTGCACGCATCCAAGAAATTCAAATAGGTAATTATACTTAAATGGCTCTTGGCTCAAAGTTGTTTCAAGATTTAAAGTTCCATGAAAATCACAGCTTATTTGTGAGCCGTGGAACAAGGGTCGGTTCTATATATTTCGGGGCCCTAGGGCGGAGTCGACAAAAAGGCCCCTATGAGGATATGACCTAATAAATATGAATGCATAACTTATTAATAGTTTTGCTTATTTCACCTATACTACAGATTATTTTCTAAAAAATCCTATACTACAGATTAATAAAGTTTATTTCCTGATCATGATCCTTCTGTTACCCATATATTCATCAAGAAATGTTTACTGGAGACGTGGAGTAACTAATGTCCGATAAACTTTCACACAATGAATTCTACCTATAACCTTTTCTAGTATAATTTTAGTTTTTTTATAATTTGCTATGAAGGTTATGGTAATGGTAGGGGGGATGTCCCCCCCCCCCCCCTAGCCCATGGGCTTGTAACGAAGGGAGCCCTTAAAAAACTACCGTTTGCAGCCCCAGATCTGAGACCAGTGGTAACCTAACAAATTAAGCCACTCATTTGGTGTGGGTCACTCCGCTAGCTACAAGAAAAATGGTTACATATTCGGTGTTGCGTCTTCCTCCTTTTCAGAACGTTGCTAGCTTCTTACTCCTTTTGTCCTCCATAGCCTTCTCCCCGGCCAATTGCTTTCCCCTCCATTGCATCGCTACTCCGTTGTGCATCAACTGGTTGTGTATGGCTCATCTGAAAGACCCCGCTATTGCCAGAATTGTAGGAGGTTCGGTGGGTGTGGCCGGTCTTGCGCGCAGCTGTGCATTCTGAAGGATCATGCAACACCATCACCCTCAGCAGCGCGGACGCGCTGCCGAGATCCAGCGTGGGATCAGAGGCAACAACGTCAACCCACCGCCACCTGCAGAACATGAGCTCCACCGCATCCTGGATGAGGCCGAGGACGTGGAAGCCGGGCGCCGCATGATCCCGTGCCCGCCTCTCCGCGCTTGTTCATATACTATCTAGAGGTTTCAGAACAAATCAACATGGGAGTGGGGGGATGCCCCCCTCCACCCTATCTCGCATAGATTTGCAGTACAAATCCATAGTTTGGGGGGATGCCAAACAACATAGAAGGTTGCTCATAGTTTGGCCATCTACCTAAGGGTTAAGGGACTCAATTGAGATTTTTCTCAAGAAGATTATGCATGGACATAGTAGGGTTTCCCGGGAGCTAAAGCTAGTTTTGGTCAAACTCGTGCTTGAACCATTGTTTTGTTGCGACAACCACGAGAGAGTGTGGTGTAAGAGGTTGAATAAAAACTTGAAACTCACGAACTTAGCAACTACTTGAAAGCTCTTCTCGGCTAGAGCTTGGACACAAACAAGTTTTCCTTTTCAACTCGATTGGTAACTTCGCAAGTAATATCATGCATAATAGGTGCTATGCATCACGAACTTAACGAGTCAACTCACATAGTACTCGCTAGTAGACTCGTTTAGCTAGTTATATCATGCATAATAGGTGTTATGCATCAGACTGGTCATTTGCTCACTACAAAATTTCCCATTGGAAACGTTTGTTTAAAGAAGTGTCACTATGCAATATTTGGTTGTCACTAGTAGAAAACCTCTCATCCATCTAAGCCATTGGTACCGGTTCCCTTACGAACCGGTACCAATGGGGTTATCTATACCGGTTGAATGGCTCTGGCGGGCGAGGAGATTTGGTACCGGTTCGTTAGGAGCTTTCGTACCGGTTCGTGTTAGGAACCGGTACGAAAGGTCTTCGGCCAAAATTCGGACGCGTGGTGGGGCCCGGGCTGGACCTTTGGTACCGGTTCGTAACACGAACCGGTACGAAAGGGTACCCAGCCATATCAAAATCGCCCGGATCGTCCCGAGCCCCCTGCTCGGCTCTCATTTTTCTCTTCTTCCTCACAATCTAAATTTTTCTCCACCTCTCACACTCCAATAATCTTTATTTTTCTCCACCATTTTAACAAGATTAACGGCATGCATCTATCCAAGGGTTAGCAATATCATCCTTTCTTCCGGCGTTCCTAATTTAGCTCATTTCTTTGGTAGTTTAACTCGTACTATTTTTCTAGTGCTAGCAAGGTGTTTGATGAAATGCCTAAGTTAGGGATTTTACTTTTTTATAATCAATTTGAGCTGAAATTATGGTATATTTTGTAGGTTTTAATTAGTATCATCCCCGTCCTCACCGCCGTCGATCGCTAGCGTCGTCCCCTAGCCGGCACCGTACAACCTCGGTGAGCCTCTTCTTTTTTATAAAAAAAACTTAGTTTTATGTGATGAACTTGAATATTAATTAAGTTGGTCACTCATATATCCATGATGTTGTGTACTTAATGATTTTTGATATACATATAAAATGCAGATGAGTCGACAATGGATGTACGGTGACCGGGTCCATCCCGAGTTCATTACTCGGCATGCATTATTTTCTCAACGTGGCTGAGGCAAACAGGGCGATCGAATGGTTTCATGTATTGTCCATGTAGTTCCTGTAAGAATATGAAGGATTACTCTACCTCGAAGACCCTTCACGTCCACTGCTGGAGAATGGTTTCATGCCCAGCTATAATTGTTGGACCAAGCACGGAGAAAGAGGGGTTATATTGGAAGACAACGAAGAAGAAGAGGATAGTGACAACTATCCCTTATTCACCGAAGACGGTGGTAGTAGAATGGGGAAGACGAAGTCGAAGAAGAGCTCATTTTCGATGAGCCGAGTTTTGATGACCCGGATGACGATTTGGGTCGGGCCATTCTTGA
Organism: Lolium rigidum; assembly: GCF_022539505.1. Classification (NCBI taxonomy): domain Eukaryota; kingdom Viridiplantae; phylum Streptophyta; class Magnoliopsida; order Poales; family Poaceae; genus Lolium; species Lolium rigidum. The sequence goes on along the minus strand of NC_061511.1, from coordinate 222,178,444 downwards.
TGCGAAGATGAACTGCGGAAATGAAAAGGAGAGGTTGAAGTTGGAGAAAATGTTAGAGGATCACAACAAACTGTTGTACCCAAATTGCGAAAATGGTCGAGAAAAAGCTGGGTACCACGCTGGAATTGCTGCAGATGGAAGGCGGAGAATGGTACTTCGACAAGGGATTTGAAAAGTTGCTGAAAATAATAAAGAAGATGCTTCCAGGGGAGAACGTGTTGCCCTCTAGCACGTACGAAGCAAAGAAGGTTGTCCGCCCTCTAGGATTAGAGGTGCGGAAGATACATGCATGCATCAATGATCGCATCCTCTACCGCGGGGAGTACGAGAATTTGAATGCATGCCCGGTATGTAGTGCATTGAGGTATAAGATCGGGCGAGATGACCCCGGCGATGTTGAGGGTGAGTCCACCCCCCGGAAGAGGGTTCCTGCGAAGGTGATGTGGTATGCTCCTATAATACCACGGTTGAAACGTTTGTTCCAGAACAAAGAGCATGCCAAGTTGTTGCGATGGCACAAAGAGGACCGTAAGAAAGATGTGATGCTGAGACACCCCGCTGACGGGTCGCAGTGGAGAAAAATCGACAGAGAGTTCAAGTCATTTTCAGATGACGCAAGGAACTTAAGATTTGGTCTAAGTACGGATGGCTTTAATCCTTTCGGGGAGCAGAGCTCCAGTCATAGCACTCGGCCGGTGACTCTATGTATCTATAACCTTCCTCCTTGGTTGTGCATGAAGCGGAAGTTCATTATGATGCCGGTGCTCATCCGGGGCCCGAAGCAACCCGGCAACGACATTGATGTGTACCGAGGCCATTGGTTGAAGAACTTTTAGAGTTGTGGCGTGACGAAGGTGTACCGTGTGGGATGAGCACGAACAAAAGGAATTTAACCTACGAGCGTTGTTATTTGTAACCATCAATGATTGGCCTCGCTCTTGGTAACATTTCAGGGCAGTCAAACAAGGGATACAATGCATGCACACACTCGTTTAGGTGAGACTCGATAGTATTTATTTGGGAAACAAGAATGTGTACCTGGGCATCGTCGATTTCTTCCAAAACAACATCACGTAAGAAAGAGAGGAAAGCATTTCGGAGGTGAGGCAGATAACCGAACCAAGCCTACCCGCCCTAATGGGGAAGTTATATATGATATGGTCAAGGATTTAGAAGTGATCTTTGGAAAGGGTCCCGGCGGACAATCTGTTCCGCATGATGTTGACGGACACGTACCCATGTGGAAGAAGAAGTCGATATTTTGGGAGCTACCCTACCGGAAATTCTTAGAGGTTCACTCGCAATCGACGTGATGCACGTGACGAAAAATCTTTGCGTGAACCTCGCTAAACTTCTTGGGCGTGTATGGGAAGACAAAAGATACACCGGATGCACGGCGAGGACCAGCAAAGTATCCACGAAGGAAACAACTCTGAATCCGGAGAAGTATCAAGGTCCCGCCGGCTATGCTCTTACCAAAGAGGAGAAGGAGATCTTTTTGAAGTCCCGAGTAGCATCAAGGTCCCGTCCGGCTTCTCGTCGAATATAAAGGGAATAATAAACATGTCGGAGAAAAAGTTTCAAAACCTAAAGTCTCATGACCGCCACGTGATTATGACACAATTACTTCCGGTTGCATTGAGGGGGCTTCGCACGGAAAATGTTCGAGTACCCATTGTGAAGCTATGTGCGTTCCTCAATGCAATTTCTCGAAGGTGATCAATCCACTTACTCTACAAAATTTACGGAAGGATGTGGTCCAATGTCTAGTCGGCTTCGAGTTGGTGTTCCCACCATCCTTCTTCAATATTATGACACATCTCCTAGTTCACCCGGTCGAAGAGATTGGCGTTCTCGGTCCTGTATTTCTACACAACATGTTCCCCTTTGAGAGATTCATGGGAGTCTTAAAGAAGTACGTTCATAACCGTGCTAGGCCGGAAGGAAGCATCTCCAAGGGCTATGGAACAGAGGAGGTCATTGAGTTTTGTGTTGACTTTATTCCCGACCTTAAGCCGATCGGTGTTCCCGAATCGCGCTATGAGGGGAGACTCGCGTGGAAAAGGCACGCTAGGAAAGAAATCAGCAACGTGTATGGACGGACATTCTTTCACTCAAGCACACTACACAGTTCTACTTAATTACATCTTGGTGGCTCCGTACAAAGAGGAACACAAGGAGATCTTACGCTCTAAATACCCGGAGCAACGTGAAGATTGGATTGATGGAGAACACATGAAGACTTTCGGCGGTTGGTTGCAAACACGTCTCATGAATGTCACCGATGACGAGCAGCTGTACTTGTTGGCCAAGCAACCATCTTCTACTATATCGACTTTTCAAGGGTACGAGATTAATGGGAACACATTTTACACTTTCGCCCAAGACAAAAAGAGCACCAACCAAAACAGTGGTGTCCGCTTTGATGCGAGAAGATGGCAATGGGAACAAGGTCACATATTATGGGTACATAGAGGAGATATGGGAACTTGACTATGGACCTAATTTCAAGGTCCCTTTGTTCCGGTGTAAATGGTTCAACCTCGAAAGACGGGGTACGGGTAGACCCGCAGTACGGAATGACTACAGTGGATTTCAAGAATCTTGGGTACGACACCGAACCATTCGTCCTAGCCAGTGAAGTGGCTCAGGTTTTTTATGTGAAGGATATGTCTAGCAAACCGAAAAAAAGAAAAGAAAGGCAAGAGGACACATCATACGATGAGCCAAAGCGGCACATAGTTCTTTCAGGAAAAAGAAACATCGTGGGAGTAGAGGACAAGACAGACATGTCGGAAGATTATAATAAGTTTGACGATATTCCACCCTTCAAGGTAAAAATTGACCCAAGCATCATCTTAAACAATGAAGATTGTCCATGGTTGCGTCGCAGATAAGAAGAAAGGGAAACGAGCGAAGAAAACTCGGAAGACTAGCTAGCTACATATAGGGATCATAACTTGTGTATCTCAATATGGAAATCACTTTTGTGTAATGATGTTACCGTATGTAAGATATTAACAATGGAGATGGTTGGCTTGTTTTACTAGTTAAGTCACGGGCTTGTATGTAAGATATTAATATAGGGCATGTGCACCAAGGGCATATTCGAGAAGTTCCGCCACGGGAGATTTCCCAACCCTTTCCGCAACATTGTTAGAGGAGATGGAGTCTTGCACGGGCTTGCAGGAAAAAAATTCCGAGGCGGAACTTCCGAAGATGCCATATGGCGTGTGCACTGTGATGTATTCATCGTAGCTGATGTACGAGATCTAAATGCTATGTGAGGGTATTCCACTATTTCTTGCTATATTCGAACACCCCACTTAATTTTGCTATGTATGAAACCCTTGCACACTCTTCTAATCTGTTATATGATCATTACATGATGAATGAAATACAATTGCTTTCTTAATTTTGTAGTGACATTGAGGTATGGAGGACGGCACCTTCGTCCGAGATGAGGAGGGGGAAGAAGCGGTGCAGCAATTGATCTATGAGAGTGCCCGTGGTCCGGAACCCGACGATGGAGAAGACAACGATTACCAAGACTTTCCGAATGATTTTGGCGAGGGACTTGAGTCCGAACAAGTTAGAAGAGACAACGAAGTGTCCATCACAAACTCCGGCGAGGTGTATATCTATGTATCAATTAGTCTATATGTTCATCCCTAGATGCATTCATTTATTTGTATTGCACTTATTAACGAATAATTTTTTCTTTTAGCCTTCTGGATCATCGAGCAAGTCTCGTTAGATCAAAACGAGGCCCGACGCGGGTGCTAAAGTGCGAGGGCAGGTTAGCCCTCACGGCATTCAAGGATAATGGTGAACCGAGTGGAGCCCAAGGAGTTTTGCCGCAAATTTACAAGTCAATCCGGAGTTATTGTTAGGGACCATGTACCGATCAGCATTCAAGAGTGGCATAAGCCGAAGAACCCGGAGAGTGGTGCTAGTTATGTCAACGACGCGATGAAAAAATTTCTTTGGGACACGCTCATGACAAAGTTCAGCCTACCGGAAGACATGACGGAAGGCCAGAAGAATAACGTCAAGGAATGGACATGGAAGAAGATGGCCATACAATTCCAGACATGGAAGAAAAATTTATGGGACAAATATAAGAATGAAGATCCAGTATTCGATGATAATCTAGTGAAGATAAAAGATCACTGGGCCGCATTTAAGGAGTATAAGCAATCGTCTACTTTTGTGTCCCGATCGAAGAAAAATACCGAAAATGCTGCAAAGAAGAAACTTCCGCATCATTTGGGGTCGGTGGCTACAAGAGTGCCATTCCGAAGTGGACAGCGTTTGAGAATAAACCGATGGATCATGGAATCACTCCACGGACATGGGACCGGCCCGAACGGTCCAAGTTATGGCTGTTCGCTCATGGGGCAGGGTTGGACCCAAAGACAGGGTTGATCATTGCGAAGGGAAAATGGAAGGACAAAATTGAGGCAATTGTACCGAAGCTTGTAGATGCAATTGACAAGGTCGAAAGGGAGAGTACATTCCCGATCGAGAGAATGACGAGCCGACACTCGCTCCGGGAACCCCGAACATGTTGGACGGGTACGAGCTCGCCCGAGTCTCACCATGAAGGAAGCGTGGCCGGACAGCGCCGACACTTATAGAAGCCGTTCGCGAAAGAAGAAGAAGGACGCCGACATTGTAACGGAGTTGTTATCTAGGGTGGAGGCTCTTGAGAGAAATCGAGAGGGCACTCGATCAGCCGCTGTTTCTACAGGATCCACAAGCCGATGCTGCCCCATCTCGGCGAAGAAGCGGTGTCGGTTCCTCGCATCTTGACGGATGTGGAGGAAGCTACCCCGTGGATTATGTCACGGAGAAGACAGATTGCGAGCTACATATGTTAATCAGGACCGCGTCCGTTAAGGTGGCGGTCGGCTATGTGTACCCAAGTGAAGATGGAGCAATGCACCATCATATGCCCATTCCACCTGGTTGTGTTCGTGTCGGGGTGGATGAAGTTGTTTCGGGTTTTGAAAAAGTGGAGCTTGATATTCCTAGAGGTGAAGATGAGAGGACACCGGCCGATGTCAAGCACGGTTTCGCCCTATGGCCGAAGAAGTACGTCGTCCTTTTGCAAAGGCCACCGACTCCTACACATGAGCAGCAAATGCCATCGACTCCTCCCGGTGGCAGTCCCGGTGAGCAGCCAAGTCCACACCTACCCGAGAGGGACCCCAGCGTGAGTCCACCATCTCGAGATCCTCCGCGTAAGACAGCGTCCGTTAAGCGGAACGGTACGCCGCCTAGGAAGAAAGCTAGAAAGGAGAAAAAACTGCCGCCTACTGAGAAGTTACCTTGGGAAAAAACTCCGGAGGAAAACGCGGAGGCCGTTCAGGCCGAGGTGAAGAAATTTTTGCACCGAAAGTGCCGGAGATACCTTTCGAGAAGACACTAGATCGGGAGAAAGTTGTGCGTACCGTTGAGAATCTATATGACCCTGTACCATCGCCGCCATCCGACTATAGGCGTTCTATTGAAAGGTCGTATGACAAGATGATCGAGGCGACAAAACCCGTTAAATCGGGTATCGGGGAGATAAAAGGGATACACCAAGTCTACCAGCTCGGACAACAACCCGTTCAATCGGTCGAGCCTCTCAAGGTGTTTGACGGGAAGGCCGTTCAAAGTTCTCGACAAGACACAACCGATTACGCCTTGGCTGAACAAGCATATCAATTTGTTCAAGGGAAAGATTTGGTCGAGAATCTCAGGAAGCTACCAACACGTATGCGTAGCTTGCATTCGTGGTACCTTAATGCCTCAAAGGAAGGGATCGAGACTATCATGGTGCGAGTTAGGGAAGAGCACTACTTCCGGAATACTGTGTGAACGTTGACTTCAACGAGCTTTTCCAGTTATACAATCTCCGGGCCCTCGACAAATCTATCATCAGTTCCTATTGTCTGTAAGTGATTTATTTAATTTGAGAAGTCTTTAGCTCAGCTCGTTCATTGTCTGCAGATTATAATCCTTTGTGCGCTATATTATGCAGATCGAAGATACTCGAATGCAAAAGGGATGAAATCACGAACATTGGGTTCATTGATCCGCACACAATGCATGTTAAAACCATAGAAGATCCCGTCTATAACAAGGATACACCGGAGACTTTGCTAAGGTTTTTGAAGCGACAACGTGACAAAAACCTAATAATTTGGCCTTACAACTTCCGGTGAGTCTTACCTGTCTTATAACACATTATATTTTGCTCACCGTATGTCAAAATTTTAACTAATGCCTTATATATATGACACTACATATTTAAACGTGCGTAGGTTTCACTTTATTCTTCTCGTCATCAATATGCAAACTCGGAGAAGTTGAAGTCTTTGACTCACTAAGCAAAGAACCGGAACTATACTTGTCTTGTTATTTAATGCTCAAAAGGTAATTTTAATTGTTATCGGTTTGTTTCGTTAATTTCCTGCTATGAACTAATTGATAACTCTTTTATGCATTTTCTTTTGTCGGGCAGCGTATGGGCAACTTTCATCAAGGAAGATACGTCCCATGAATGGCCACAGAGGCTGCGATGGAAGGCGAAAGTAAGTAGTACTACCTAGGTCCACACAACTTTAATTATCATACTTGACTATTGTTTGATTGACTTATATTCTTGTAAAGAAATGCCCGCAACAACCACAAGGGACTGATCTTTGTGGATTCTACGTTTGCGAGTACATCCACAGAATTGTCAGCGAGAGAATTAATAATGCAAGAAATAAAGAGGTACGAAAACAATATTCACAAATTTGTTTTCTTATCATAAGTTGTGCTGAGTTTCAGTAATAGTTGTTTCATTGTGGTTTGAATATATATATACACACACACATATCTCATGTACTCATTTGTATCTTATTCTTTTATAGTTGGCAACAAAGCGGAACAAGCTCTCAATCGATGACCGCTTCATAGCAATAGCCGAGGAATTGGCGGGATTCTTCCTTCGAGACGTCATACCACCATTCGCAGAGTTCCACTATGAATGAAGATGTACATGTTACATATATAGTTGACTCGAAGAGTACCACTATGCTACATGTAATATATAGAGTACGGCTCGGAGAGTACCACTACTATGCATGAAGATCGATCTTCATGCATAGTGCTTCTTAATTTGCGATCTTATGCAATTACATGTGTGTTATATTATATGCACCAACTTGCTATGCATCATATTGATCTTCATGTACTTCAATAAACCCAAACGCGTTTCTGGTGCATCGACGCGATATGAAACAAACCGATATCCCTAAACCCCTCCAAAACCCTAAAACTTCAATTCTGCCGCGGCGCAGATTCGGGCAAATTCCCTGCCGCGGGGGGAACCTTTGGTACCGGTTCGTATAACCAACCGGTACCAAAGCTCCTTGGCCCTGAGCTCTCCTGGTCGACCACGTGGAGGCCCCTTTTATACCGGTTCGTAAGCAACCGGTACGAAAGGGGGGGGGCCTTTAGTGCCGGATAATTAGTACCGGTTGCTCAACCGGTACTAATGCCCCTATGGAACCGGTACGCATGAGAGATTTTCTACTAGTGTGTGCCATAGTTTCAGTACATTTCCTTTTTTTTTCCAGCATCATATATTTTGTATGCGAAGTAGCAAGGTTAACGAGTCAAGTTGAGTCACAGTATCTCACAGTCTCATTTGATCACTTGATTGTACCCCTATCATTGAGAACCATTGGCGTCCCCCTGGAAACAAAGTATTCGGATTTTGCCATATTACGGCAAAGTCGTTTGGGTCCAATCGACCTGGCCTCTCAACTATCGATCAGTCACACACTTACATTGACCAAGAAAAAAGTTACATCTGTTGACCACCGCTAATAAGGCACACATCTGCATGCATGGCCATGCGTGCATGCAACGCTGACACTGACAGACTACGCTGCATACGCACGGTGATCAGTTCACGCGCAAGTGCACGCTCGTCTCTGCAACGCGCTTCTGCTGCATCGATCTGCGTAGCCGGCCGTTCGATCGGTGTGACCACCAGCAGTAGGACATGGATTGGATTGGCCGGGCCAGCTTGTGTTCTTGTCTCATGTCTTTCTGAATGGTTCTGTTGCCCAAGATCCAAGTGGTTGCAGTGTGAAACGCCTTCGTGTAGCTTGACCAGTGATGCTCAGTGAAACAGATGCAGTTCTTGGTGGCACGGATCAAACATGGGAGGGTGTAGATCGAGCGCAGCAGAGCAGCCCATGTCAACATCCCTCCCAAGAAAATGCAGAGAACAACAGTACTTGTGAGATGGTAAAATCCAGGGCTGCTGACTGCCTAGCCTAGCGTTGTTTTAAGTTTTAACTGAGGCTTTTACAGATCGATCGATATTTCTGCGTTATCCGTGCACATCTGCATGGCCGCACTGCATTTGGAATGGCAACACTAGTAGAAAATCTCTCATGCGTACCGGTTTCATAGGGGCATTAGTACCGGTTGAGCAACCGGTACTAATTATCCGGCACTAAAGGCCCTCCCCCTTTCGTACCGGTTGCTTACGAACCGGTATAAAAGGGGCCTCCACGTGGTCGACCAGGAGAGCTCAGGGCCAAGGAGCTTTGGTACCGGTTGGTTATACGAACCGGTACCAAAGGTTCCCCCGCGGCGGGAATTTGCTCGAATCTCCGCCGCGGCGAGAATTGAAGTTTTAGGGTTTTTGGAGGGGTTTAGGGATATCGGTTTGTTTCATATCGCGTCGATGCACCAGAAACGCGTTTGGGTTTATTGAAGTACATGAAGATCAATATGATGCATAGCAAGTTGGTGCATATAATATAACACACATGTAATTGCATAAGATCGCAAATTAAGAAGCACTATGCATGAAGATCGATCTTCATGCATAGTAGTGGTACTCTCCGAGCCGTACTCTATATATTACATGTAGCATAGTGGTACTCTTCGAGTCAACTATATATGTAACATGTACATCTTCATTCATAGTGGAACTCTGCGAATGGTGGTATGACGTCCCGAAGGAAGAATCCCGCCAATTCCTCGGCTATTGCTATGAAGCGGTCATCGATTGAGAGCTTGTTCCGCTTTGTTGCCAACTATAAAAGAATAAGATACAAATGAGTACATGAGATATGTGTGTGTGTATATATATATTCAAACCACAATGAAACAACTATTACCGAAACTCAGCACAACTTATGATAAGAAAACAAATTTGTGAATATTGTTTTCGTACCTCTTTATTTCTTGCATTATTAATTCTCTCGTCGACAATTCTGTGGATGTACTCGCAAACGTAGAATCCACAGAGATCAGTCCCTTGTGGTTGTTGCGGGCATTTCTTTACAAGAATATAAGTCAATCAAACAATAGTCAAGTATGATAATTAAAGTTGTGTGGACCTAGGTAGTACTACTTACTTTCGCCTTCCATCGCAGCCTCCGTGGCCATTCATGGGACGTATCTTCCTTGATGAAAGTTGCCCATACGCTGCCCGACAAAAGAAAATGCATAAAAGAGTTATCAATTAGTTCATAGCAGGAAATTAACGAAACAAACCGATAACAATTAAAATTACCTTTTGAGCATTAAATAACAAGACAAGTATAGTTCCGGTTCTTTGCTTAGTGAGTCAAAGACTTCAACTTCTCCAGCTTTGCATATTGATGACGAGAAGAATAAAGTGAAACCTACGCACGTTTAAATATGTAGTGTCATATATATAAGGCATTAGTTAAAATTTTGACATACGGTGAGCAAAATATAATGTGTTATAAGACAAGTAAGACTCACCGGAAGTTGTAAGGCCAAATTATTAGGTTTTTGTCACGTTGTCGCTTCAAAAACCTTAGCAAAGTCTCCGGTGTATCCTTGTTATAGACGGGATCTTCTATGGTTTTAACATGCATTGTGTGCGGATCAATGAACCCAATGTTCGTGATTTCATCCCTTTTGCATTCGAGTATCTTCGATCCGCATAATATAGCGCACAAAGGATTATAATCTGCAGACAATGAACGAGCTGAGCTAAAGACTTCTCAAATTAAATAAATCACTTACGTACAATAGGAACCGATGATAGATTTGTCGAGGGCCCGGAGATTGTATAACTGGAAAAGCTCGTTGAAGTCAACGTTCACACAGTATTCCCGGAAGTAGTGCTCTTCCCTAACTCGCACCATGATAGTCTCGATCCCTTCCTTTGAGGCATTAAGGTACCACGAATGCAAGCTACGCATACGTGTTGGTAGCTTCCCGAGATTCTCGACCAAATCTTTCCCTTGAACAAATTGATATGCTTGTTCAGCCAAGGCGTAATCGGTTGTGTCTTGTCGAGAACTTTGAACGGCCTTCCCGTCAAACACCTTGAGAGGCTCGACCGATTGAACGGGTTGTTGTCCGAGCTGGTAGACTTGGTGTATCCCTTTTATCTCCCCGATACCCGATTTAACGGGTTTTGTCGCCTCGATCATCTTGTCATACGACCTTTCAATAGAACGCCTATAGTCGATGGCGGCGATGGTACAGGTCATATAGATTCTCAACGGTACGCACAACTTTCTCCCGATCTAGTGTCTTCTCGAAAGGTATCTCCGGCACTTTCGGTGCAAAAATTTCTTCACCTCGGCCCGAACGGCCTCGCGTTTTCCTCCGGAGTTTTTTCCCAAGGTAACTTCTCGCAGGCGGCAGTTTTTTCTCCTTTCTAGCTTTCTTCCTAGGCGGCGTACCGTTCCGCTTAACGGACGCTGTCTTACGCGGAGGATCTCGAGATGGTGGACTCACGCCGGGGTCCCTCTCGGTAGGTGTGGACTTGGCTGCTCACCGGGACTGCCACCAGGAGGAGTCGATGGCATTTGCTGCTCATGTGTAGGAGTCGGTGGCCTTTGCAAAAGGACGACGTACTTCTTCGGCCATAGGGCGAAACCGTGCTTGACATCGGCCGTTGTCCTCTCATCTTCACCTCTAGGAATATCAAGCTCCACTTTTTCAAAACCCGAAACAACTTCATCCACCCCGACACGAACACAACCAGGTGGAATGGGCATATGATGGTGCATTGCTCCATCTTCACTTGGGTACACATAGCCGACCGCCACCTTAACGTACGCGGTCCCGATTAACATATGTAGCTCGCAATCTGTCTTCTCCGTGACATAATCCACGGGTAGCTTCCTCCACATCCGTCAAGATGCGAGGAACCGACACCGCTTCTTCGCCGAGATGGGGCAGCATCGGCTTGTGGATCCCGTAGAAACAGCGGCTGATCAGTGCCCTCTCGATTTCTCTCAAGAGCCTCCACCCTAGATAACAACTCCGTTACAATGTCGGCGTCCTTCTTCTTCTTTCGCGAACGGCTTCTATAAGTGTCGCGCTGTCCGGCCACGCTTCCTTCATGGTGAGACCCGGGCGAGCTCGTACCCGTCCAACATGTTCAGGGTTCCCGTAGCGAGTGTCGCTCGTCATTCTCTCGATCGGGAATGTACTCTCCCTTTCGACCTTGTCAATTGCATCTACAAGCTTCGGTAAAATTGCCTCAATTTTGTCCTTCCATTTTCCCTTCGCAATGATCAACCCTGTCTTTGGGTCCAACCCTGCCCCATGAGCGAACAGCCATAACTTGGACCGTTCGGGCCGGCCCCATGTCCGTGGAGTGATTCCATGATCCATCAGCTTATTCTCAAACGCTGTCCACTTCGGAATGGCACTCTTGTAGCCACCTGACCCCAAATGATGCGGAAGTTTCTTCTTTGCAGCATTTTCGGTATTTTTCTTCGATCGGGACACAAAAGTAGACGATTGCTTATACTCCTTAAATGCGGCCCGATGATCTTTTATCTTCACTAGATTATCATCGAATACTCGGATCTTCATTCTTATATTTGTCCCATAAATTTTTCTTCCATGTCCGGAATTGTATGGCCATCTTCTTCCATGTCCATTCCTTGACTTTATTCTTCCGGCCTTCCGTCATGTCTTCCGGTAGGCTGAACTTTGTCATGAGCGTGTCCCAAAGAAATTTTTTCATCGCGTCGTTGACATAACTAGCACCACTCTCCGGGTTCTTCGGCTTATGCCACTCTTGAATGCTGATCGGTACATGGTCCCTAACAATAACTCCGGATTGACTTGTAAATTTGCGGCAAAACTCCTTGGGCTCCACCGGTTCACCATTATCCTTGAATGCCGTGAGGGCTAACCTGCCCTCGCACTTTAGCACCCGCGTCGGGCCTCGTTTTGATCTAACAGACTTGCTCGATGATCCGTAAGGCTAAAAGAAAAAATTATTCGTTAATAAGTGCAATACAAATAAATGAATGCATCTAGGGATGAACATATAGACTAATTGATACATAGATATACACCTCGCCGGAGTTTGTGATGGACACTTCGTTGTCTCTTCTAACTTGTTCGGACTCAAGTCCCTCGCCAAAATCATTCGTAAAGTCTTGGTAATCGTTGTCTTCTCCATCGTCGGGTTCCGGACCACGGGCACTCTCATAGATCAATTGCTGCACCGCTTCTTCCCCTCCTCATCTCGGACGAAGGTGCCGTCCTCCATACCTCAATGTCACTACAAAATTAAGAAAGCAATTGTATTTCATTCATCATGTAATGATCATATAACAGATTAGAAGAGTGTGCAAGGGTTTCATACATAGCAAAATTAAGTGGGGTGTTCGAATATAGCAAGAAATAGTGGAATACCCTCACATAGCATTTAGATCTCGTACATCAGCTACGATGAATACATCACAAGCAGGAAGCCACAGAATAACTAAATAAGTTGCATTAGCATCCATAGCTTTATTTGCTAAAGCCGTATTTTATTATTCTGTTAAAGAGTACGTCTACCTATAGACCTGCACTTGATCACTGATATCTACAAAGTCATGTTGTTTTCGGTGCTATCACGGTTTAAATTTCTGAACAAACATTAAGTCGACGGGGCGGTGACAGGGAATTAGTTTCGGTTAGTGTGCATCTTCAGTATCTACTCGAAGGCGATCAAGACGTCGCTCGGGTACGACCAACAGACGCTCAACACGTTGAGCTTCTTCAAGGACGTGGGCGCCAACGTCGGCATCCTCCCCGGGCTCATCAACGAGGTCACCCCGCCGTGGGTTGTCCCGGTCCGCGGCGCCGGCATAAACCTCGTTGGCTACATCATGATCTACCTCTCCGTCACCGGCCGCACGCGGCGCGCCCGCCCGTCCGGCTCATGTGCGTCTACATCGCCATCGGCGGCAACCAGCTCGCAGTCCTTCGCCAACACGGGCGCCCTCGTCACAGCCGGTCAAGAACTTCCCCGAGGACCGCGGCGTTGTGCTCGGCCTGCTCAAGGGCTTCGTCGGCCTCGGCGGCGCCATCTTCACGCAGCTCTACCGCGCCATCTACGGCGCGGACAATGACGGCGCCGACCTCGTGCTGCCCGAGCCAATTTGAGTGGCAGGGCATTTGACCGAACACCCTAAGGGCGTCGGGCGTCCAGCGCAGACGGCAACGGCGAGGCGGCGTCGGCGTCCGGGCGTCTAAGCGTGGCGTCCGCGGCGAGGCGGCGTCGGCGAGGCTCGGCGAGGCGGCGTCGGCAAGGCGGCGCCGGCGGGGCGGCCTCGGTGAGGGCGCGCGTCGGCGAGGGCGGCATCGGCGCCGAGGCAGCGTCGGCGTGCGCGTGAGCGGGGGAGGAAAGAAGGGCCGGGGAGCGGAGGACTTACCCGCGGCGCCGGGAGCGGGCGGCGGCCGACGGCGAGGCTGCGACGGCGGCTGCGACGGCGAGGCTACGAACGGCGGCGTGGTCTGCGAGAGGTCTCTGTGGCGCGCGGAGAAGAAAGGATTGGGAGAAATTTGCCCCGCGCCGCTAAGTCCTAACTAGGTAGACCTTAGGTACCGGTTGGTACCACCAACCGGTACGAAAGGCCTTTCGTACCGGTTGGTGATACCAACCGGTACCAAATGTATTTTTTTTTGTTTTCTTTTTCTTTTGTCTGTTTTCTTTTCTTTTGCTGTTTTCTTTTCTCGTTTCTTTTATCTTTTCTCGTTCATTTTTCTATTTCTTTTTCTATTTCTTATTTACTGTTTCTTTTTCTTTTCTTTTTCTTTTTCTTTTTCTTTTATGTTTCTTTTTTTTCTATCTCTTATTTTCTATTTCTCCTTTTTTTCTTTTGTTTTCTATTTCTTATTTTCTATTTCTTTTTATATTTCTTATTTTATATTTCTTTTTCTATTTCTTATTTGCTGTTTCTTTTTTCTTTTCTTTTTCTTTTTTCCTTTATGTTCATTTTTTTCTATTTCTTATTTTTTTGTTTTCTATTTCTTTTTCTTTTTCCGTTTGTTTTCTTTTCTATTTCTTTTCTATAACCTTTTTTATATTTCTTTTCTACTTCTTTTCTATATATTTTCTAATTATTTTTATATTTCTTTTCTATATATTTTCTATTTCTATTCTTTACTCCCGCCACGACGCCGTCCGCGCGGGAAAGTTTCCCGCCACGTACGACGTCGCGCGGGAAAAAAGGCGGGAAAGAAAGGGCGGGAATAAATTTTTATTACGATTGAACTCGAATTAAAAGTACATAGCTTAACTGAAAATTAAAGATACATGGCCAAATTCCATTCAGTCATACTCGTGCCTAGCCCTGTAGTAGTCGCCACTGTAGTCGTCGTAGTCGCCGTCATCATCATCGCTGGCATCGGGGTCGCGGTACTCTCCGGTCGGCGGGTGAGCACGCGTGGGCTGGGACTGAGGGTAGCGCAGGCGGGGGCCACGGTAGGCCATGACGCCCGGAGAGTCCGGCCGCGCCACCACGGCCGACGGCCGGCCTCGTTGAAGTTCGAAGGAGGCGGACCGCCCTCCTCATGCTCGGAAAGCGCCCTCTCACGCCGATTGATGAAGAAGCTTTCCCAAGTCGGGCCGTAGTCGGGATGCCACCGGGGATTCCTCCGCTGCTCGGCGTGAGCTCGAAGTAGTAGTGGTTCGTGATGGCCATCTCGCGCGCCACACCTAGAGGGACCGGAGGGACCGGTACGCCTCCGACGCTTAGCAACCAGCCGGTCGGGACGCGGTAGCCCGGCGGGCAGGGGTAGTTCGAGGCGCAAAGCGCCTCCGCCTCCCGGGGTTAGAGATGCGATGGAAGCCATGGGAGAGAATGATGAGGTTTGCAGATATGAGTCTAGATGTGATATGTAAATGGTGGCCAAGCCTACATATATATAGTGAAAAAATGGCGGGAAGACAAAGGCGGGAACCGGTGGAAACCGTGGGAAGAAAATAGGCGGGAAGACGAGAGGCAAACCTTTAGTACCGGCTGGTGGGTGCAACCGGTACTAAAGCTGTCGGCAGGATAAGGACGCCCCGCTCGATGAGATAAAGTATGTAGCGCACGACGCCCTGTCGGTGGGATAAGGACGCGTGGTAACCTTTAGTACCGGTTGGTGGGTGCAACCGGTACTAAAGCCGTCGGCAGGATAAGGACGCGTGGGTAACCTTTAGTACCGGTTCGTGTCTACAACCGGTACTAAAGCCGTCGGCAGGATAAGGACGCTCCGCCTATAAATCTCCCGTGGCGGAACTTGTCGAAGATGCCCTTGGTGCACACGCCATATGGCATCTTCGGAAGTTCCGCCTCGGAATTTTTTCTCCGCAAGCCCGTGCAAGACTCCATCTCCTCTAACAATGTTGCGGAAAGGGTTGGGAAATCTCCCGTGGCGGAACTTCTCGAATATGCCCTTGGTGCACATGCCCTATATTAATATCTTACATACAAGCCCGTGACTTAACTAGTAAAACAAGCCAACCATCTCCATTGTTAATATCTTACATACAAGTAACATCATTACACAAAAGTGATTTCCATATTGAGATACACAAGTTATGATCCCTATATGTAGCTAGCTAGTCTTCCGAGTTTTCTTCGCTCGTTTCCCTTTCTTCTTACTGCGACGCAACCATGGACAATCTTCATTGTTTAAGATGATGCTTGGGTCAATTTTTACCTTGAAGGGTGGAATATCGTCAAACTTATTATAATCTTCTCGACATGTCCGTCTTGTCCTCTACTCCCACGATGTTTCTTTTTCCCGAAAGAACTATGTGCCGCTTTGGCTCATCGTATGATGTGTCCTCTTGCCTTTCTTTTCTTTTTTTCGGTTTGCTAGACATATCCTTCACATAAAAAACCTGAGCCACTTCACCGGCTAGGACGAATGGTTCGGTGTCGTACCCAAGATTCTTGAAATCCACCGTAGTCATTCCGTACTCGCGGTCTACCCGTACCCCGTCTTTCAGAGTTGAACCATTTACACCGGAACAAAGGGACCTTGAAATTAGGTCCATAGTCAAGTTCCCATATCTCCTCTATGTACCCATAATATGTGACCTTGTTCCCATTGCCATCTTCTCGCATCAAAGCGGACACCACTGTTTTGGTTGGTGCTCTTTTTGTCTTGGGCGAAAGTGTAAAATGTGTTCCCATTAATCTCGTACCCTTGAAAAGTCGATATAGTAGAAGATGGTTGCTTGGCCAACAAGTACAGCTGCTCGTCATCGGTGACATTCATGAGACGTGTTTGCAACCAACCGCCGAAAGTCTTCATGTGTTCTCCATCAATCCAATCTTCACGTTGCTCCGGGTATTTAGAGCGTAAGATCTCCTTGTGTTCCTCTTTGTACGGAGCCACCAAGATGTAATTAAGTAGAACTGTGTAGTGTGCTTGAGTGAAAGAATGTCCGTCCATACACGTTGCTGATTTCTTTCCTAGCGTGCCTTTTCCACGCAGTCTCCCCTCATAGCGCGATTCAGAACCACCGATCGGCTTAAGGTCAGGAATAAAGTCAACACAAAACTCAATGACCTCCTCTGTTCCATAGCCCTTGGAGATGCTTCCTTCCGGCCTAGCACGGTTATGAACGTACTTCTTTAAGACTCCCATGAATCTCTCAAAGGGGAACATGTTGTGTAGAAATACAGACCGAGAACGCCAATCTCTTCGACCGTGTGAACTAGGAGATGTGTCATAATATTGAAGAAGGATGGTGGGAACACCAACTCGAAGCTGACTAGACATTGGACCACATCCTTCTGTAAATTTTGTAGAGTAAGTGGATTGATCACCTTCTGAGAAATTGCATTGAGGAACGCACATAGCTTCACAATGGGTACTCGAACATTTTCCTGCAGAAGCCCCCTCAATGCAACCGGAAGTAATTGTGTCATAATCACGTGGCAGCTCATGAGACTTTAGGTTTTGAAACTTTTTCTCCGACATGTTTATTATTCCCTTTATATTCGACGAGAAGCCAGACGGGACCTTGATGCTACTCGAGACTTCAAAAAGATCTCCTTCTCCTCTTTGGTAAGAGCATAGTCGGCAGGACCTTGATACTTCTCTCGGATTCAGGTTGTTTCCTTCGTGGATACTTTGCTGGTCCTGCCGTGCATCCGGTGTATCTTTTGTCTTCCCATACACGCCCAAGAAGTTTAGCAGGTTCACGCAAAGATTTTTCGTCACGTGCATCATGTCGATTGCAGAGTGAACCTCTAAGAATTTCCAGTAGGGTAGCTCCCAAAATATCGACTTCTTCTTCCACATGGGTACGTGTCCGTCAACATCATGCGGAACAGATTGTCCGCCGGGACCCTTTCCAAAGATCACTTCTAAATCCTTGACCATATCATATATAACTTCCCCATTAGGGCGGGTAGGCTTGGTTCGGTTATCCGCCTCACCTCCGAAATGCTTTCCTCTCTTTCTTACGTGATGTTGTTTTGGAAGAAATCGACGATGCCCCGTGTACACATTCTTGTTTCCCAAATAAATACTATCAGTCTCACCTAAACAAGTGTGTGCATGCATTGTATCCCTTGTTTGACTGCCCTGAAATGTTACCAAGAGCAGGCCAATCATTGATGGTTACAAATAACAACGCTCGTAGGTTAAATTCCTTTTGTTCGTGCTCATCCCACACAGGTACACCTTCGTCACGCCACAACTCTAAAAGTTCTTCAACCAATGGCCTCAGGTACACATCAATGTCGTTGCCGGGTTGCTTCGGGCCCTGGATGAGCACCGGCATCATAATGAACTTCCGCTTCATGCACAACCAAGGAGGAAGGTTATAGATACATAGAGTCACCGGCCAGGTGCTATGACTGGAGCTCGCTCCCCGAAAGGATTAAAGCCATCCGTACTTAGACCAAATCTTAAGTTCCTTGCGTCATCTGAAAATGACTTGAACTCTCTGTCGATTTTTCTCCACCGCGACCCGTCGCGGGGTGTCTCAAAGCATCACATCTTTCTTACGGTCCTCTTTGTGCCATCGCAACAACTTGGCATGCTCTTTGTTCTCGGAACAAACGTTTCAACCGTGGTATTATAGGAGCATACCACATCACCTTCGCAGAACCCTCTTCCCGGGGGTGGACTCACCCTCAACATCGCCAGGGTCATCTCGCCTGATCTTATACCTCAATGCACTACATACCGGGAATGCATTCAAATTCTCGTACTCCCCGCGGTAGAGGATGCAGTCATTGATGCATGCATGTATCTTCTCGCACCTCTAATCCTAGAGGGCAGACAACCTTCTTTGCTTCGTACGTGCTAGAGGGCAACACGTTCTCCCCCGGAAGCATCTTCTTTATTATTTTCAGCAACTTTTCAAATCCCTTGTCGAAGTACCATTCTCTCGCCTTCCACCGCAAAGCAATTCCAGCCGTGGTACCCAGCTTTTTCTCGACCATTTTCGCAATTTGGGTACAACAGTTTGTTGTGATCCTCTAACATTTTCTCCAACTTCAACCTCTCCTTTTCATTTCCGCAGTTCATCTTCGCATCAAGAATGGCCCGACCCAAATCGTCATCCGGGTCATCAAAACTCGGCTCATCGAAAATGAGCTCTTCTTCAGCTTCGTCTTCCCCCATTCTACTACCACCGTCTTCAGTGAATAAGGGATAGTTGTCACTATCCTCTTCTTCTTCGTTGTCTTCCAATATAACCCCTCTTTCTCCGTGCTTGGTCCAACAATTATAGCTGGGCATGAAACCATTCTCCAGCAGGTGGACGTGAAGGGTCTTCGAGGTAGAGTAATCCTTCATATTCTTACAGGAACTACATGGACAATACATGAAACCATTCGATCGCCTGTTTGCCTCAGCCACGTTGAGAAAATAATGCATGCCGATAATGAACTCGGGATGGACCCGGTCACCGTACATCCATTGTCGACTCATCTGCATTTTATATGTATATCAAAAATCATTAAGTACACAACATCATGGATATATGAGTGACCAACTTAATTAATATTCAAGTTCATCACATAAAACTAAGTTTTTTTTATAAAAAAGAAGAGGCTCACCGAGGTTGTACGGTGCCGGCTAGGGGACGACGCTAGCGATCGACGGCGGTGAGG
This sequence comes from Lolium rigidum, assembly GCF_022539505.1. NCBI lineage: Eukaryota > Viridiplantae > Streptophyta > Magnoliopsida > Poales > Poaceae > Lolium > Lolium rigidum. Next base: position 222,159,035 of record NC_061511.1, on the reverse strand, counting down.
ACGGGGATGATACTAATTAAAACCTACAAAATATACCATAATTTCAGCTCAAATTGATTATAAAAAAGTAAAATCCCTAACTTAGGCATTTCATCAAACACCTTGCTAGCACTAGAAAAATAGTACGAGTTAAACTACCAAAGAAATGAGCTAAATTAGGAACGCCGGAAGAAAGGATGATATTGCTAACCCTTGGATAGATGCATGCCGTTAATCTTGTTAAAATGGTGGAGAAAAATAAAGATTATTGGAGTGTGAGAGGTGGAGAAAAATTTAGATTGTGAGGAAGAAGAGAAAATGAGAGCCGAGCAGGGGGCTCGGGACGATCTGGGCGATTTTGATATGGCTGGGTACCCTTTCGTACCGGTTCGTGTTACGAACCGGTACCAAAGGTCCAGCCCGGGCCCCACCACGCGTCTGAATTTTGGCCGAAGACCTTTCATACCGGTTCCTAACACGAACCGGTACGAAAGCTCCTAACGAACCGGTACCAAATCTCCTCGCCCGCCAGAGCCATTCAACCGGTATAGATAACCCCATTGGTACCGGTTCGTAAGGGAACCGGTACCAATGGCTTAGATGGATGAGAGGTTTTCTACTAGTGCAAGTTGTGAGGTCTTGTGCTGAATTATTTTCCCAGTCTTTTTTAGGATAAACCATGCTGATCATTGGAGGCCCCCAACAAAGATGCGGTGTGTGAACCTACAAACTCGGCTGCTGGATGCTCCTGCAAGAAGATTCCCTGCCGGCACAGAAAAAGAAGCATGCAGTATGCAGATGGTGCAAGTCAAAGGGGTCCCTTGCATCGGCATGATTATTTTGGGAATAAACACCATCCATGCCATGCAGTCATGCACCACCTGCCACATATATTTTCTTAAACTCATATTTTTTTGTTCTTGGTCTTTGCTTTAGTAATCCTAGCTCCAAAGGGCATGAGGTGTAGAGCCTCGATGAAAGGTTTCTATGTTTATTGGCAGCCATTTCATACTTGTATTTTCAGTCATTCAGTGTTTCTTGGTGGCATTGGTCCAAACAACAGGGGTCGTCTCTTGACTTTGCACACCAATCTCGATCAGCGGGGCCATGTCCACAACATGTTCTACTGTATATTTATCCTGTGTGCTTGGGCTTTTAGATCTCTTCTGCTGGCCAATAACACCACCCGCCAACCACCAAGTGCTTTTCTTAGTACTATATAATTGTTGATTCAGATTCCCTCTTAGTGCAAATGTTGATAGAGGACAAGTTCTGAACATCTGAATCCCACAGTGGATACATAGCCGAGTCAAGCATCTCTGTAATTTGCCCAAATAAACACCATTATCGTGGCGTATTTTACTTACTTACAAGTAGTAATGGCTAAAAGCCACTTTAGAATCGTTACAATTTTCTCGGAGAAAAAGCACATGTCCTCTTCAGATAACCCGGTCCAAATAATAACATCCACAAGAACAAGTCTTAAGATAACACCAAATATAACCCCAATTTGTAGAGATAAAATTTCTTCTGACCAGAAAGGCGATTCTTGGACCATGTATATGCATGCACAGCCATCAGCTCCAACTCCCAACTCATATCACCCTCAGCATCTATCAACAGGACTTGAGTTTTCATACTACAAAAGCAGAGATGCAGCCAAAGCTAGTTCTTCAGATTGCTAAAAGGCCACACTTTCCGAAGGAAAAAAGTATGGAAGGCTACCTTTCTCCTTTCTACATCCTGTCTCTCAGTGGGGTTAAGGAGATTTCGGAATCGCCAGATCTTCCAGCCCATTATCTAGCCATCAACTAGCACCTTGAATGGTACAATCTGTGTCTTGAGCTTTCTTGATCTTCTTAATTATATACTCTATGGCTTTGCGACCCGGTCATGATGATGGATTAGCCCGGTAAACCAGCAACAATTGAAAACTTTGGCACTTCTAGCTATAGCTTTTGACAGGATCAGTAGTGATCAGTGATCACAACGTGCCTGATTTGGACGTGCTGTTACAGTGGAATGTATACGGCTATTGTACTGCCACTTCTTTTCTAGTAAGACTGCAGGAGTCCCGTTTGAACATGGAAAAGATCCCATCCTTTTCCATGAGAAAGTTGCAGCTGTTTGTGCTAACTTAGCAGCAGTGCAAGCAAATGGGATGTTGTTTTCATCGACTATAGTAGTAGCTTTTCAAAGATTCTTAGCGCAGACAAGGAATAGTTTGGAAAATCTGTCTTGAAAGAAAATTCAGGGTGCTACTCTGAATGAACCATGTTCAGTATTCTTTTTTTTAATATTATTTTTCATGTTCAGTATTCTGACTGAAACATGTCCTAGAAGGGTTAAGGATTCTTTCTTCCCTAGGGAAAGAAGTGAATTCAAAGATGCATGCCTGAGAATTTTATGGGGGGCATATTGGACTGACTGGTAAACAGACATAGGAAATATTTAGGCGTTTCTTGGGCAGACTAGTTAAATCAGGGGCTGACCATTTGGAGACAGAGACAAGATGGTCACTAGTCCAAGCTGAACCGTACTGTAATGGAACGCAGTCCAAGAGCTGAACTTGACTTGGTGCGAGTTTAAGTAATTAGTCCAACCTACCGGATTAAGTCAAGCTATAGCCTCTCCTTGAGTCATGATTGCATCATGCCTTGCAAGCATCAACCATAGGGCTTTGATGTATATTTTTCTGCCCATGCCAATAGGCCTCTCTTGTCCCGTAAGCATACTCGCAAAGAATCTTAGCTTGTTTTAAACTGTTGACAAGTTGTGTAAGGTCTGAATTAAGAACATTTGATCTTGTGCTTGCCCTGGAATCCTGCAGAAAGTTACAGTCCTTATTTCTAGACAGATATGATGTTGCTATCTAGGGAGGGTTGTAGGCATGTATGTCTTGCGTGCAAGTACAATCTTTGATCCGTCTCCCTGCATGTGAAAAAACAAGCAGAAAGCTGATGATTTTCAGGAAAGTGTGTAGTACTTTCATGCTCTTTGTCAACTACTCATTCCGATGAACACTGACCCATATAGCCGGAATTCAAATTACTAGCAAACTTCTCGTTCCGTTCCTAAATATTTTGACAATTCAAATTAAACTACCAAAACGTCTTATAAGAACCGAGGTAGTAGTTGACACTGCAAATTTAAGTCCAATAAACAACTATCATATCCGTTGCTCATGAGTTTCATACATAAAGGTTTTGTACCTGACTACTGAGGATGGATTCTCCGATGTAGAATCGTGGAAGTGCCTATTTCCAACACCCCAACTGTAGAGCATCAATCTGCAAATTGCAATACCAATCGATCAAAGTTATACCACCAGATCGATGACTAATCTTGTTTAAGACGGATGGAAACAATGGGAATGGAACGGCCGCCGGAGCTGCGAGCGGACCAGGTATGGTACTGGTCGTCGCTACCGGAATCAAGGAAACAGGCGGTGGCTAGCTAGCGCCGTTCAAAGGCGAGAACGGTCGTACGTCACCATGTCCATACAATTCCCGTTATGGAATTCTTTACCAAGTACGTGATTCGTACACCCCTGTTGGTCAGCATTCTCAGGCCTAACTAGTCTCCATCTGCTCCAGTCCTCCATCTAGAAACAGCACAAGAAACAACTTTACGTACTAAGCATCGCCACATGTTAGGAAGGAATTGCTCATGCCACAATGTGGTTTTTTAAAATCAATCTTGATTAGTAGTAATCCCGGACAGTCATGCTCTTTGCTTGTTTCTTACTAGCAAATAGTGTTGCTCTCTGAATCCAAAATAAGCTCTGAATCTTCTGACGCAAATAGTGATGCATGACTGCATGAGAGTGCACGCTGAACCGAGCAAAAATATACACTCTCGTCCGCAAAAATATAAGCACGTACTGCAAGATGCTACGACAAACCACTTGAAATGAAAAACAATCATATGACCGGGAGGACGACGATGCTTGTTGTCGTAGGGGTCGATGCGGATTAGGTGAGGATGGGCAGAAGTATTTTACTATCCGAAGAACTTTTCTTCAATGTCAAACCTCTGCAGTTGGCCATGGGATAAATTAAGATGTTTGGACTCAGGCCAACATGCTACAACTTAATCAGTTGAATAATGTCTCGTATGGTTCCAATCTAGAGGGTGCGTGTCCGCATTGGGTTTGTAGATCAGCAGTTTGGTCTGTCATTTGACTTGCATGTTGCTGTGTTGCCGTACAGATAAATTATCCAATCTTGCTACCAGGTCGCATCAGCTGAAAAAAATTATATGGGGACTAAATAAAGTATCCCTGTTTTCTTTTCTTGAGAGATTAGACTGTCCTTGTTAATTTTTGGATACTCCGTTGTAGTGCTCACCCCGCGTCTGCATGCAGATCTGCATTTGACTCTGGTTTGGCCGCTTGCTACAGTTTATGTTTTGTCTGACAGCAGCGATGCCGACGACTCTTGGCAAAGTGCCGAATTAGTAAACAGTGGCAAAGATTCCTACTCCATTGTTGTAGTGCTCCTATACTATAATTTTCGTGTACTCTGTGTCAGCAACGCGCTTATGTCTGAACTCTTAATCTCTTTGCACTTCCATCCACACCAAGCGTTGATGGGCTTCAACATTCGGTAATATATATGGCTGCCCTAGCTTTCAAACATTGAACATACATACATATATACTGAAAGATGCGCATCAAAATGCAAGGGCTATATGGATAGCTAGATGCGAAAAGTTCTTTTGGATCATGGGCACCAGTGCTCTCAGTGTATTAAAAAATTCGAAAAATATATTTTTATATTTTAAAAAATTATGTAGCAAAATTCTAAAAGTAGCCAATGATGTATTCCACTAACGTATAAAATCTCAATTACAAATTTTTTGTTTTCTGAGCTACACAAAAATGACAAATTCTGATTTTTTTTTGGAGATTTGAATCACTATACTCAGATCCACATATTTGTTATTTTTGTGCAGCCCAAAATACACATTTTTTCAGTTGAAAATTTACACGTTTGTGTGATACGATACTGACTACATCACGATTTATTTTCAGATTTTTCTAAAACTTACAAATGTGATTTTTAATTACTTTCTGAAAAGGGATCACTGGAGCTCATGTGCACCAAATAGTTGAGTGTGGTATCATATCCATATTATAAGCCTGAAAATACAGAGACACTTTAGTTTATTTCCATTGTAACATCCCAACAATTAGGACCAAACGAGGGGTAGATTTAGAAATATGTGCATTTGCATTCATGCATTTAAAAATGTGTGGAAAAATCGCGCTTAAATAAAACCTCAAAGTGAACGAAATTTCTTTCAATAGATGACTAGATTTAGGTCATCAGTTGATTGCTATAGATTTGAACATGATCTTTGTCGATGGAATGGTTTTCGTGAGAGTAATTTGAATTCAAATTGGAAAGGGTGAACTTGAATAGTTCATACCATATTTGAATTTTATTTGAGAGGGAAATCAAACATAGATGTAATAATTCATCACCCATTTGAATTTGCCATTTGAATTTGAATGAAACAGGAAACTATACCAACGTATTACGAATATAGGTATTGATCAACAAGGAAATTGTATCTTTATTGATTATCACACAATAATACATTGTATTTACAAAAGCATAGAAATATAGAATATTACAAATAAATTACAAGATATAAGAAGAAGAAAAAGGAAAACCCTAGCCTAACTCTTGATCATCATCTTCTTCTTAATCTTGTGACCTGCAATAGAAACAAAGAAAAAAGTGTGGAGATGCCAAGTGGCATAGGTTTAATAAAGAAAAAAAGGCATTGTAGGTATTTTCCAGCCAAGCTCATCCACAACGGAAATGAACTATAGTACATATTTTCACCAACCAAGCAAGCTATTATTTTACACCAGGACTTGCACATCGCTTATGTCGATCGAAGACACCACCAGGGCATCATATAAAAGCTCATTTCTTCCAGCACACGACTACACATCACACAACCATGGAGCAAACCATCATGCCAGTCAAGAAGAGTAGCACTTCATGAGCAAGAACACCAAATCATCTCCAAGCAAAATCCCAAAAGCAGCACGCAAGTGTATCACCGGAAATCATGGTTACATGGAAGCAGCGAGGAGGAGCAGGCCTACCACAAAAAGGTGGTTTTTCAACATCAAATTTCAGCAAGGCTAAGCAAAACACGATTTAGGGGATGGAGTGAGGTATAATCTCTGTCATGGAACATATCACATGGGATTTGATTTCAAAAGCATCACAAGCATCCAAATCTGATTCAACATCCAAAAAAAAGTTTGATTGATTATTTTTAACATCACCTGGAAATAGACAAAATTATACTGGCAACTAAAATAGCAAATGAAGAGTTAAAGCATCAAGTCTTATTAGTCAAATTAATTCATTTTCAATTATTTAAGCATAGCACATGATCAAATAATACTAGCACAAGAACCTCTACAAGCCATAAAAGCCACCCAGCTAGCACATTTTACTCTAAAAACCATCACTTCATGGTCAGTTCATCAATAAAGAAACGACTAAAACCATTATATTTGTCTACATAATTTTATTCATCAAACCATGGACCATGGTATGTGCATGCTCTGCAAGGTGCCCCCAAAACCCTCACAATTTCTCTTTTGCCCCCCCCCCCCCCCAAGTGATTTGTTTCAAGCTACGCCACTGTTGCGTGGACCAACTCCTTGGACAGTGTGTCGGCCGCAGCTAGTTTGCAGCAGAGGCTCTCCAAAAGACCATGTTGACACTTATGTATTCAGAAACTCCGAGAAGTGGTAGGTACAGAAGCTCGGTGTAGACTCCACCATGACTTTGGGCTAGGAAGGTTACCCGGCACGTGTTGCCCTGCGTCGCGTGTCCAGGTATCCGGCTCCGATTAGGCCCTGTGAAGGCGGTGTAGCTCAACACATTGGGGTCCAACGCTGGTAGCGATTCCTCGAGGCTCTTACCGAGATCATGTTGTCCCTCTGATCCTCAGAGGCCATGCACGGAGACGGTTGAAGTAGACTCCGCCTACAGCCAGGGATGCCTGAGAGCTATGCCCGACCGAGCTTGTAGTCTCCGACTAAGTGGTTCACTTCACGTTAGACAAGAAGATGCGCCCCTTTGGTTTGGAGCCTCTGAAAGAACATCTCTCACATTATGTTTTGTGTGTTTGATGTCAATATATGTGATACACTAATGTTTGTTTAAGTGGTACAAGGATTACATGGATATTTATTCTTGTGTGTTGGATTTGATCGTCTGTCAAAAGAAATCAGAAAAAGTTGGCCAGGCCGGATAATCCGGGCCGGATATTGTTGAAATATCCGGCCCCCTGATTTTGGCTAAGTCTCATGAGGAAAAGCAGCGCAGTATAGGGGCCGGATATTTTGGAAATATCCGGCCTCCTCTATTTTGGCTAAGGACTGGAAGAAAAGCAAGTCTGGCATTGGGCCGGACATTTGGCCGGATAAAGTCACAGTTTTGTCCCGAAGGCCGGATTATCCGGGGGGGGCGGATTATCCGGCCCTTACTTAGGCCGGAATATCCGGCCCCCGGAAGCCGCAACGGCTCAATTTTGAGGGGAGGTATAAATACCCCCTTCTTCTACCTTGGTTGCTTGCTCAATCATTACACAAGAAATCTGCCAAGCCACCTCCATTAGAGCCACCTCAAGAAACTCAAGATTTGCAAGATCTCCTTCCTCCCCCAACCAAATCTCTTGATCTTTGGAGATTCGATGGAGAAGACACCGATCTACATCCTCACCGAAGCGTTCTTCATTTCCCCCTCACTTGTTTGAGGGATCTCATGCTAGTGTTCCTATTTGGTTCCCTAGTTGATTTGTTGTTGATGTGTTGTTGTTGATTGTTGTATTGTTACAGATTTGGGAGCCTCCAATTTGGTTGTGGATGTGTGCCCCAAGAACTTTGTAAAGGCCCGGTTTCCGCCTCGAGGAAATCCCTTAGTGGAAGTGGGCTAGGCCTTCGTGGCGTTGCTCACAGGAGATCTGAGTGAAGCCTTCGTGGCTGTTGGTTTGGCTTGCGTAGCAACCACATGTAACGGCCCCGGGTAGGACCCCTATTAGATTTTGCCTGTTCTTTTCTTTTTATGCATCATCATGCATCATGCATCATCTCATCCTTGTTTTACAAAATAAAATTATTTTTACAAACCCTAGCTATTTTGTTTTCCTCTCATATGGGTTATTTAATAAACCTCCCCTTCCCTTTCTTTTAACAAAACCCTAACCCAAAACTATCATACAATAAACTATTTTTGTTTCGTCTATCTCCACCTCTACATTCAAATTCTAAATTTATTTGAACTGTTTTCAAATCTCTTTGTAAAACAGTTTTGAAGAAGAAAAGAAAAGAAAAAGTTTTTAAAACAGAAAACCCTATCTGCTAACCTCCCTGGGCCCTTTTCTCTCTTTCCCCGGCGGCCTGCTTTCCTTCTTCTCTTCCCCCCAGCCCGATCCAACCCATCCTGCGGCCCACTTCTCCTCTGATCCAGTACCGCTTCGGTAGCCCACCTCCCTCTTCTTTTTCCTCTCGACACTGTTGTCGTCTTCCTGGACGCCAGCACGCAGAGAACGTGAGCGAGCAGCTCGTCCGCTCCTCACCTCGCTCCCCCGGTCCCCTTTCCTCCCCTCTTTTTCTAGCCACCGAGACGCGCCCGGAAACCCTAACCCTACCATCTCCCCTCCCTCGCGCCGCCGCCTCCTTCCTCTCTTCGTTTCCTCCCTGTGAACACCGAAAAACGCCGCCGCTGCTGTTGCTTCCCGCCGTCGACCCCGGCCACCTGGCGCCGCGCCAAGACCACCAGGAGAAGCGCCTGGATGTCCTCGTTCTACACGCCACACAAATCGAGCTTGGATGCTCCCAGACGCCGCCAAATCGCCGTTCCCTTCTCTCAATTCCGGCAACCTTTTCGTCGAATTCCGGCGCCACCGACCTACTCCGTCACCGGCGACCACACCTTTGCCTTCCTGGTAGCATGGCGCATCTCCTGGACACCTTCTCCCCCTTCTTTGCTTCCGGGTTCTTCTCCTCACCGTGATGGCCGAACCTTTCCCCGCAGATCCCCGCCGCCGGCGCATCTCCGTCGACCTCCTCCTGGCGGCGCCTCTCCCTCTTGGTCCGCACCGACGAGACGAGTGGAACACGCCCACGCGCGCATCCTGGAGACCTCCTCACCACCCGCGCCTGCGACGCCAGGGCGCGGAGACCGCCAGCACCTGCGACGCGAGCGGCATCTGGCGTGCGCGGAAGCTTCGCCACCCTGGCGGCCACGTCAGCGCCCGGGGCCCCACCTGTCAGCCGCTCGGGGTAGAACCCCCTCGGTGAGAAAAACCTACCCCCCAACCCAGATCTACCTTTTTGCAAAGTAGCCCCTGGCAGTTTCAACACCTTAACCCGCGGTCTCCGCTTTTCTGAAAAACCCCCTGCAGTTTCCAGGGGGTCAACCCGGGCTCCTCTGCCTAGTCGGCTGCCGTGTCAGCGTCCCTGGCCCGCGTGTCAGCATCTGCGGCTAGCACTGCCTGGGTATAAAACATCTTCCCCTTTCTCAGTTTTCTCTGAAAATTCCAGAAAACGATATATCTTGCTAAAATCATATCTCTCAAATTATAACTCGAAAATAAATGTTTTATATATGAAAATTGATCAGAAAAACATAAGGAACATGAATATGCCATTCATTCATCTGTTTTCATCTCGCATCATGTCGCTCGATTTGGTGATCACGTGGATAGGTGTACACCCTCCCTCTATCGTTAGATTTGCTTTAAGATTGTGGCTTCACAAACGGTGACTAAACGGCGTGAAATCTGCTTTTCAGTCTGACTCTGCTCTCTGTACGCAAGCACGACACCGCTAATCCATGGTCTGGACTGCCATCTACTTTTCAGGTCACGTGTCCATCCAGACGAGGCCATACGACCCAATAGAAGCAATGATGCGTGCCACAGGACCCACTGCAATCAGTAATCAACGAAGAAAGAACAGTGCACTTAGACTTCATTTTCCATTGCATCAACGAACCGGTGGAAGATTCGGGCAAGAAAAGCGTGATTGACTACTTTCGTCCCAGTTCCGCTTCACTAGATGAAACTAGATTCGCCCCATGAGATAGCTTCATAGTCAGAAACTGTTATCAAACAATCTCTCTCAAAAAAGTAGGAGTTCCAAAATTCAACGCATCTACTGTGTCAAGGGTGATTAGGCACAGTTGAACTAATGAACAAATGTAATCAATTCAGGGGAATGCTCCAGCATCAGTTCAGAAACTAAAAGTAAAAAATCACAGAGAAAGGGTAAAAGAAACCAAATAATTCCCTACTCCACGACATCGTCTACTCCAGTAGCATAATAGAGCAAACGCGAGACTGAAATCCGGATTTGCATATGCTTGTGCTGGAGCCGCCTGGGCTACCGCAGGTAGATGGCAGCCCAGATCGAGCTCACATTGTCCTGTCGACGCAGGGAGGAGATGTATGTCGAAGTGCTCACAGGTTGGGTCGCTGCCCCGGTTCACCATGGCGTCGGCAAGGGCGGAGCTGCCGAAGAGCTCCCCGGACTGCACCGTGTGCCTGTCGCCGTTCACGCCGGACGCGGAGCTGCGGCTGCTCCCCGCATGCCGGCACAACATCTCCGCCCTGCGGTTTGACGCCGCCGGAGACTAGCCATGCCCCATGCCTCCCAATCGAGCCCCTGATGACTGGAATTGGAGAACCATGACCTCCCATCGAGCTCCCGTTGCCCGATTTGGAGATGGCCACCCACACCCCAATCGCTGCAACGCGCCGAGACGGGAGGATATCGGGATTTTGGCGGGCGAATCGGAAGGCGCGACCCGAGCACGGGGCCATCTCATCCTTCCCCAGCTCGCCCGCGACGAAGAACGGAGAGGAGGCACGGTAGCGGGAGGGGGCAATCGCGTTTTGGAGGCGGCCCGTCCCTCGATTCGCCTGGGAGGCGCCGCCGCTTCGCGACCCGCCGATGGATGGTGACGCGCGGTTGTGGAGTGGGGCGGACGGTGCCGCGCTGATGCGGACGAGATCCGGCTGGCTGAGGATGTGCGGCGGCGCTGCGTGCGTGGAGGAGCGGCGAGCCATGGCGGCGAAGGAGCGGCCGGCGAGCCCGCAGCGCAGGCGCCAGCGGAGTCGACCGAGACGAGCAAGCTGCCGGCGCCGGAGCGGCCGGCGAGCCAGGGCGACGACGAAGCGGCCGGCGAACGAGCCTTCCTCCTCCGCTGCCGACGAGCACTGACCGGGGAGCGCGGCGGCTAGCTCCGACTCGAATTGTGCCGCTCCGGCGTGGTCCAGCGGCAGCAGAGGAGGCCAGGTTGGAGCGGGCAGCAGACGATGCCGCGTTCCTGGCGAGGGGTTGGTGGAGGAAATGGGGTGAGGGGTTGGTGGAGCGGCCCATGGTCACCAGATAAGGAAAACGTGTCCTGGGTCTCTGTCTAACGGCGTTAGACACGTGTCGAGTAGTCAGGGGGTGCTCACGTACCCCCCTGTTCACCGGGTTTCATTCCTATTTTGGTATTCCCAATTAGGGATTCCTCGCTCCGTTTAATATTGAAGTAGCGCACCCCTGCATGTCTTGCCATGCTAACCAACACTTAAATTTGCCGGTAGAAATGCAACTCCAACCTAATTTGCTTGTCCGGGTTTCGATCCCGCTTAATATGAATAAGTTGCATCGCATCATGTTTGCCATGCCATGCATATCATATCATGATCATGCCGATTCTTTTGCCGTAGTAGTAAGATTTGCATCCGTTGCTTGTTCCAGCATTTGCTTCTTCCCGGATAGGAACTCGAAGTGGTGTGGTGAGATACGACAAGTTCTCCGGATGTTCCTCGGCAAGCTTTAACAGGCAAGCATTTTCCCTTATACTCCTGTCCCTGCAGGAGTCGCTCACCTATTTTATTTTGCCTTCTCCCTCATGCTATCCTTAAGTTGCGTTCTTGTCACGTGTCCCTTCCACTTGTTACCTCAAGCAGCCTATATTGACTCCACCAACCACCTACAGCTATTGTTTGGTTATCGGGTCTGCCTTGCGAGTCGTAGTGCATGCTAGTGCTGTTTTATCTCGTTACCATTGTTGTTATCTCATCGGGATATGTTGGGTTGTTGGGAGGTTATCACATGCTATATCAGTTGTTGGAGATACACATGCTTTACTTATTTGTTAACAACTAAAATTGTAAGCAGAGGCATCTGTGAGCCCCTTTGCGAAAGCATCGGAACTTTGACTCGCTAATGTCCCCTAGGACCCGAGTTCTTGTTATCTGTTCCGAGATTGAGCGCTCTACCCATGCGTGGGGATTCACTGGGACCCCCCTCACCCATTACCTTTTCTCGAGCTAGTTGAAAAGGGGGCCACAACCTTGGTTTTATTTGGCGCATGCATGTTTATATACTGTTGCCTTCGGGTGTTTACTTCCTGTTGCCTTCGGGTGGTTTATTTCTGTACTCGCACCGCATAATTGCTAGACGACTTATCTAGTGCTTGGCCGTTAGTGCCCGCCTAGACGCCTACGCAACCTCTGGGTCCGTCTCGGAGTACGGCCGGACTTCGTCATGGGTAGCTTAGTTGGGTGGCCCCCCTAGACTTTCTTGTTGAACTGGGAACGGTCTTGTTGTGAGACTCCGCCGTAATTAAGCGGGTTCGAGCATGCGTATGGTTACATTTGGGCAACCCCTGCAGGGTGTACATCTTATCGATAAGCCGTGTCCGCGGTTATGGACGACTTGGAATTGTATAGCTTGATCATAGAACAACTTACACCGTTATCTTGTTGCTAATAATCTGATAATAAGTTGCGTAGTAATATAGCCTTACTACAACCGATACCCAATAAAACTTGTCCACCGTTGAGTGCCTTTTACATTGCCTCTTCACAATTGTTGGAGGGGATATGTGTAATCGGCTGGGTTATGTTTGTGTAGTATTTTATCTGTTACCTTATGCGCTCTCTCACCTTCTCTGATTAGACGAATGTTGTAGAGTGTCTCTATAGGTTTTTAGTGCTTGCGCTGCCGCTTAACCCCACCATATTGCCTATGACGTTCCTCTTGCGTCCTCTAAGTCCCCTGCGTGCCTCAAGTACAAAGGACGACTGGTTGACGAATGCTTATACGTCTTGAAGTCTTGTTAAGTACGAACCCGTACTTATTGCTGCTTCTACGGGATATAACCGGGCAGGTATGAAGATATGTTCGAAGAAGACGACGTTAGCAAGGTTACCCTTCCGGCTTGGCCTGGGCAGGGTTATGGACGCCATCGGTTATCTTCAGGACTCTTAGTCCAATTTGTATCTTGTCTGTACTCGGACGTATTCGATCTTATGTATGATTTGGATCTTTGTATTGTATATTTGTATCTTGACTTGTTGGAGTCGTTGTTGTATTATATGTATCTTGTGGGATCTATTGTAATCCTGTTGTAATGTTACCGCTCGTGTTAATTCCTCTGGCGTCACGTGTGTGATTCGTCGCGCACGTCGTGTCGGAGGGCGTCTCAGAATCGATATCGTGCGGATTTTGGCGGGATCGCTGGAATCCTCATGGTACCGGTTCCGGGGCGTCACACCACACTCCTCCAAACGTAGACGTACCTTCTTGCAAAGGAAGGGAACTACGGGAATCATCTCCGTGTCATCGCGTGCTCCACTCTCGGTTACCTCTATCCCACTCTATCTCCTATTGCGTAGCTATATCTTGCTTAGTTGATATCCTTGTCATATAGGTATATTCACTTAGTTGCATATCTAGAGAATTTACCTTTGTGTCAAGCCTAAGTTGAAAAAGAACTAAAAATTGGTTAGCACCTATTCACGCCCCCTCTAGGTGCGGCATACGATCCTTTCAATTGGTATCGAGCCTCGGCTCTTATTTCGGGCTTAACCGCCTAAGAGTATGCCGAACGAGGATCCCACGGAAGAGGCCACCAAGACGGTCTCCATGGAAGACTTCAATTCGTTGAAGTCCTCCATGGAAGCCCAAATGGAAAGCATGAAAAAGATGATTGCCGAGCTTTTGGCTCCGGCCCTTCCCAAGGCTCCTAGTGTAGAGGTAAAAGACACGGGTGCGTTAGATGAGGGAGATGCTTCGGACTTACCCTCATCTACCAAACCCGTGGAAGGTGATAACTTAAACACTATCACATCTCCTAGGGGAACTAGTGGAGGTGAAAGCTACAATCGAGTAGCTCCACCTTTCCTATCTCCCGATATACCGGTTCCCCATCCCCATTTGAACATTCGGGGCGACCCACCTAAGTTTTCTATTGATAATTTGATACTTGGCAATTTGAGTTCCGCTGTCATGTTTGTAGTGCCTCCAATGAACTATGGAGAATCATCTTGGAGGGCTTCAAGCCATACAACCCCGACAAGTTGACTAGAAGAGAAGCGATTGATAGTCAACTCAACAACACCGCCTTACACATGATTCAAACTAGTGTGGGGACACCGGAATTGCATCGTGTCCGGAACTACACCACCGCCAAGGAAGCTTGGGATGGCTTGGCCGCTAGTTGCATTGAAAGTGAGAGCACAAGGAGGAACAAGTATAATGCTCTTAAGAATAAAGCCGAAGGGTTCATGAGGCTACCGGATGAAGATCATGAAGTCATGTATGGAAGACTTCTCACTGTTGCCGATGCCTTCCGGCTTATTGGTGCCACCCACATCAATGACACTTGGATCAAGGAGAAGTACATTGAATGCATGATGCCATTTGTACCCATTGATGTCAAGACTCTTGTGGGAAGGGAATGCTATTCCTCTCTCACCTCTCAACAAGTCGTGCACGAGATGCAAGCTCTCAAGGTGCTTGAGGAAACCTCTCATGATTCTCGCAATCGTGCTCTTGGGATGACAAAAGGTTCCAACCTTGCCTTGGCGGTCAACTCCGTTGAAGAAGTGATTCCTCAAGAATCTTATAGGGCATCTTGGAGTATGTCCTATCCGGAAGATTTGCAATGCCACTACCATGATCACATGGCCTTCCATGCAAAATCCTTTTGGGTTGATCCCTCCAAGGCCAAGGAAGACAACATCAAGAGGAACAACAAAAGTGGGTTCACTAGCTTTGGTCCAAAGACAAGATCATGCTACAATTGTGATGACAAGCGTCACTTCATTGCCGAATGCCCCTATGAGAATAGAGAGCTTCATAATGGGAGGCTCATTCCCAAGGACAAGAGCAAAGACACAAAGGGCAAATATTCAAAAGCCCCCAACAAGAAGTTCTACAACAACCGGACCAAGAAGGGCAAGAGGCCCTCAAGAGTTGTGCTAGTAACAAGGGAAGAATATTCATCCGATGAAGTTGAAAGTTCTAGTGGTGATGAAGATGAAGAAAGCTCAAAGGAATTGGCCGCCATCGTCACCACCAACATACCCTCTTCATCTCTCTTTGAATCTCCCAATGAGAACCCTCATATCAAGAATGCACATTGCTTCATGGCAAGGTCCTCCTTGGACACACCTATTGTGCTATCAACTCAAGAAGAGTATACCTCCGGAGATGATGATGTTGATGATGAAGAAGATGCAACCTCTAATGGCTTGGTCGCTCTTGCCTCCCTCTCCACTAACTCTTCATCACCAAGTGAATCCCCCAATGAGGTCATTCTTGTGGAGGAAGAAAGTTGCCTCATGGCTAAATCCTCCGAGGTATCATCTCCTAGCCCCTCTATGCCTAACATATCTAGTGATCTAGGGGTTGATGATGCTAGTCTAAAAGTGAAACAAGAAATGCTAGATTTTGATGATTTCATTCTCAACCTACAAGGTAACACTAAAAAGCATGTTTCAAACCTCATGGTTCGTATAGCTCAACAAAGTGATATGCTTGAGAAAAAGGGTCAAATAGAGAGAGAAGACTCTCTTGAAATCCATGCTCTTAAAAATGTGTTATCACCAGAATTTGACCGAGTCAGAGGTGGGCCGCGATCAAGATGGACTTGAAGAATATACATGGAAGAAATACGTGAATCGGCCTTGTGTACCAAGTTTGGGCTAATTGCCCGTGTATCTGTACCATAGTAGGATACGTGTCGGTTAGAAGTTAGAGTTTTACCCGTGCACGGTTAGGTGCAAATCTGAATTAGAAAGTCCCTTGGACTATAAATATGTATCTAGGGTTTATGAAATAAACAACAACCAACGTTCAACACAATCAATCTCGGCGCATCGCCAACTCCTTCGTCTCGAGGGTTTCTCCCGGTAAGCACCATGCTGCCTAGATCGCATCTTGCGATCTAGGCAGCACAAGCTTCACGTTGTTCATGCGTTGCTCGTGCTGAAGCCTTTTTGATGGCGAGCAACGTAGTTATCTTAGATGTGTTAGGGTTAGCATTGTTCTTCGTATCATATGCTGTCGTAGTGCAACCCTTATACATCTAGCCGCCCTTACACCTATCTTGGGTGTAGGGGCGGCACCCCGCTTGATCATCGTTTAGTAGATCCGATCCGTTACGGTTGCTCCTTGTTCTTCAAGGATTAGTTTAACATCCGCAATAGTTAGGCCTTACAAAGGGTTGGAGGATCCAGCGGCGTGTAGGGTGTAGTTTGCTAGCCCTAGACAGGATGTTCCGAGGATCAACCTCGTGTTGGTTTTTAGGCCCCGTCTAGGATCGGCTTACGATCACCGTACGCGAGCGCGAGGCCCAATCGTGAGTAGGATGATCCGATTATGCGGTGAAAACCCTAAATCGTCGTAGATCGCTTTAGCTTCATCTTGATCAAGCAGGACCACCATATATTCGTACACCTCGTACGAATCATGGGTGGATCGGCTCTTTGAGCCGATTCACAGGACAACCTGAGAGCCGATCGAGGCTCGTATTTAACGTTTACGTGTATGCCATGCAGAAACTAAGCGAGGCATCATCCAACACCTTCCTGACCAGGTATAGGTCAGGTGGCACGCCCTTGCGACAGCATCGGACGTGTGACCAGAAGGCTTTGCGGGCCGTCGCTCTGAGGGACTGGGGCGAGCCGCAGCCCTAGCTAGTTGTTCCCGGCTCTACGGTGTTGCCAGTCGCTGCCCGCCGGTGGGTTTCTGACCGCAACACATTCTGGCACGCCCGGTGGGATACGTCGAACTCATCGGCATACGTCGTCTACAAGATTGGTGGTGATCCTAGTGACTACCAATTCCTACCTGAGGCGCCCAAGGAGATCCCGCACGGATACACGTGCGCATACGTGCCAGACTCAGTAGCACGGGCACTCTCGAACCAGGCTGCAACGGCAGGGGCCTCCGGGACATGCCAGGAGGAACGTCGGGAGCAGATCTTGAGAAGCAAACGTGGTTAGCTAAGTACGCCACTCCGACAAACCTCCGAGCCCAGCTCCTGCAGCTTGGCTCGGAACCGGAAAAGCAAGCATGGCTGGTTAAG